>NC_053489.1:212726512-212991512 GCF_905171775.1 Rana temporaria | reverse complement strand
GGTATGTGTTCCACCCGGATCCTGCGCAGCAGGCGGGTAGTAACTGGAGCGGGGGAAACGCATAAAGAAGTTTGAACTGATGCCAAGGGCAAACCAACGCATCGGTTCCGCAGGCCATCGGATCCCTTGAGCGGGATATGAACCTGTCTAGTTTCTTGTTGAGTCTCGATGCCATGATATCCACGTCCGGCACTCCCCATCTTTGGCAGAGTGCTTGAAAGACTTGTGGATGCAGAGACCATTCCCCCGGCCATAGAGTCTGGCGGCTTAAGAAGTCCGCCTGAAAGTTGTCCACTCCTGGAATGAATATTGCCGATATGCAGGGCACATGCGCCTCTGCCCATAGGAGAATCAAGCTCACCTCTCTCTGAGCGGCTTGACTCCTGGTTCCCCCTTGGTGATTTATGTATGCCACGGCCGTGGCATTGTCTGATTGAATTCTCACCGGGAACCCCTGCAATTTTGACGTCCAAGCCCTGAGGGCTAGTCGAGCAGCTCTGAGCTCCAAGATGTTGATGGGCAACTGCTTCTCTGGCTTTGCCCAAGTACCTTGGCGAGTGCAACCATCCAAAATTGCTCCCCAGCCCGTCAGGCTGGCATCTGTGGTCACTATCTTCCAAGCCACTGGGCTGAAAGACTTCCCCTTCAGTAGATTCTGAGGGTCTAACCACCAACACAGACTTTGTCGGACTCTTGATAAGAGCGGCAACGGGATATCCAAGGCCTGTGGCCTTCTGCTCCATGCTGACAGGATGGCTGCCTGTAGGATGCGAGTGCTTAGAACCAGTAGGATTAATTCCTTGATGGCTTTTACCTTCCTCAGAGGTAGGAACACTCCTTGTTGTTCTGTGTCTAATCTCATGCCGAGATATTCCAACTGCCTTGTGGGCTGGAAAGCTGACTTTTCTCGATTTAGGACCCAGCCGAACCTCTCGAGGTATTGGACCGTGAGGGCCACTGCTCGCTCCAAGCCGGGAGACGAGTGGTCTATGACTAGGAGGTCGTCCAGGTATGCTAGGATCGTGACCCCTTGGATCCTTAGCTTGGCTAGGATCGGAGCTAGGACCTTCGTGAACACCCGGGGGGCCGTAGCCAACCCGAAGGGAAGCGCCACGAATTGGAAGTGACGCGAAGCCACCATGAAGCGTAGATATCTTTGATGTGGCTGATAAATTGGAACATGAAGGTAGGCATCCTTTATGTCTATGGACGCCATGAAGTCGTCCTTCTGGAGTGTGGCAGCTGCTGACCGCACGGATTCCATCCGAAATGAGCGGATCTTTAGATATGCATTTACCATCTTTAGGTCCAAAATTGGCCTGACATCTCCATTGGATTTTGGGATGATGAATAGGTTGGAGTAGAAACCCAGCCCCTGTTCCAGGACTGGTACCTCTACTATTACTTCCTGGGAAAGTAGATGATCTAATGCCGATCTTAATGCGGCTCCCTTTTCCGGATCGTTTGGAATCCTCGACTTCTGGAAATGAGGAGGAGGAAACCTTAGGAAATCTAATTTGTAGCCTGTGGCCACGGAAGACCGTACCCACTCGTCGGGAATGCTGGCTTCCCAAATCTCTGAAAAGAGTCGCAGCCTTCCCCCCACCTTCGTGGGTGGGGGCGCCCCTTCATAAGGTTGGCTTGGGGGCTGGTTTTGCTGGTTTGCGAAACCACTGCCTTTTGCCTCTAACAGCCTGTCCTTGTGATTTGCTGTTGAAGCCGAAGTTTGCTTTTGCAGGAGGCCGTCGATACTGCTTGGCATTAGAGGGCCCCTGCCCAGGGGAATACTGTCGTTTAAACGCAGGCCCCTGAACCTTCTTCTTAGTTGGCAAGAGAGTACTCTTGCCGTTTGAAATGGTCTGAATGTATTTATCTAGGTCTTCTCCGAAGAGTCGTCCTCCATGGAAGGGGAACCATACCAGGAGCTTCTTGCATGGGGGCTCAGCCTCCCAGCTTTTTAACCATAAGAGTCTTCTCATATGGATAAGGGATAACGATAAACGTGACGCTTGCTGGATAGAATCCTTGATTGCGTCTACCGTAAAACATATGGCCTTAGGGACATCCGAAAATTCTTCTGCCTGCTGGGCAGGAATAAGTTTAAGCATCTGCTTAAATTGATCCGATAATGCTTGACCGACCCCAATCGCAGCCACAGCTGGCTGTACTACTGCCCCTGCAGTAGTGAAGGAGTTCTTAAGTAGTGCTTCCAAGCGCTTATCAACTGGATCCTTGAACACCTGTATGTTTTCTACAGGGCATGTTAACGATTTGTTAACACATGAGATGGCTGCGTCCACTGCAGGAGTAGCCCATCTTTTGGAAAATTTTTCTTCCATAGGATATAGGACAGAGAACTTCTTAGGTGGTAAGAAGATCTTATCTGGCTTGTTCCAATCTTGGAACAAAACTCCCTCTAATAGAGGATGGATCGGAAACACAGCATTGCTTTGAGGCGCCCTCAGTGAGCCCAAAGCTGAAACCGTCGATACCTGGAGATCTGGTACTGGCAAGTTGAATGCCCTATGGACCAAGTCCGACAATCCTTGAATCCACCAGCTCTCCCTCAGGGAGACTGCCCCAGACTCCTCTGTATCCGGATCCTCGATCCCTGAACCTACTTGGTCCTTGTCCAAGAGGTCGTCCAATTCCCCTGAGGAAAGGACCTCCTCTTCTGAGGGTCCGCGCTCGGGCGACGGAGATCTATTCCGCTTACTGCCCCGCATAGCTGCGGCTATCATTTTACCCATGCTTTTCTGCATCTCTTTTAAAGAGGTGAGTAATACCTCCTCCGTGACCATCTTAGGGTTGGACTGACCCGCGTCAGCTCCAGCCCCAGATCCCGATGGCCCCAAGGCTCCCTGTGGGGAAAGCAGCGGCATAGCTTTGTCCGAGACCTCAGACTCTCTGGGGGAATCCCCACCTCTTGTACCCTTGTTTTTTGATGCCATGGTACAATACCGAGGTACACCTGCTACTTATTGGTACCTGGGACTTATAAATAGTTAAATGCCCAAACACCTGTTTGGGGGATAAAAAAAATGCTTCCTCTCCCTAGATGACACTTTTTTTTTTTTTTTTTTTTTTCAAATCTAGGAAAGAAAAAACATTCTGTCCCCCTGAGTAGTATTGCAAGAAAAACTATGAGATGGAAAAGAAACAGCCTATTCCTAGGCTTGAAAACAGTCTTTCTGAAGACTGCAATATTCTTTCTGGCCACTGTGTGTCCTCGGCGCCCCGTGCTTGCCGTTCTGGTCTTTCCTCCTCAGTTCCAAAGTATTGAATGAGCTATATGGAACAAACAAGGAAGGGCCGCCCCTTCCTTAAGCCACTGACCCGCCCTTCCCCCCCAGCAATCTCAAACAGGAAATGCCCCTCCCGACAGGGGGGGGTGGGGTTGGGAGGAAGGGACCTCTCTGCTCCAGCAAACTGCAGCCTGCAGCCTGGAACCATGAGGAGGTCAGCGTTTTGCCTGCTTTGCAGGCCGTGAGGAGGAAGACTGAATGGAGCATCGCCTGGAGGCTTGCAGGTAAGCACAGCTCTCTGACACACACATATACTTTTATATCACACAGGCCCCACTCAATGCTTTTCCAACACTACAAGGGAGGTCACATCTTATGGGGAATAATACATATAGAGCCATCCTATCTTTATGATATGTGACTAGTTTGCCAGATGCAGTGCATAACTTTAGGCATGTCCCCTGTGACCCCCCAGAAAAAACCTGCTAAGAACCAAGTTCCGCAAGTTTTCCCCTCACTTACCTGCTCCATGCCGCAGGACTTTGCCAAGCAAGAGGCCCAATCTTCCCCCATCTCGGTGGGGATGTCTAGACCTTCAGGCCCTGGGTTCCTATGAAGGATCCACTGTCCTGGGCCCATATAGCACTCTGGCAACAGAAACATTAGGCACCCAAAGGTTTCTAAGTTCTGGGCCCAGGGTCCAGCTCTCTAAAAAGAAAAGCATTATGGGCTATACCCCAAGGGTTTGGGGTCCGGTTACTGACCACTTTAGCGCTGAGGCTTTTTTGGACAGAACCGGTTAGCTCACCTAATCCCAAGGATGTGGAGGCAAGCTAAACCATGACTAACACCTAAGACACTGGCGGAAAAACTGAGGTACTCCTCCTATGGGAGGGGGTTATATAGGGAGGGGCATTTCCTGTTTGAGATTGCCAGTGTCTACACCTGAAGGTACTCCATATAACCCATATAGTAATGAATGCCGCTCTGTGTCCCGTGATGTACGATAAAGAAAGGTACAAGACACTGTGCAGACACACAGCATGCCTCTTAGGCCACCAAACCCCCTGACCAACCACAGCCTGCCTCTTGAACACACCCTCTGATCACACACAGCCTGCTTCTTGAACAAAGAAACAATCAAGGAGGAGCAGGCGCCACTGGTTAAACTGTACAGCTATTTATTTATATTTAGAAATAGAAATAAAAGTACTCACATGGATTTGTGAAGTTTCAGGCATGTAGTTTGTTGTCCTGCGATTTCGTCAGGTCCCAACCGATAGATTTGAGTGTCCTTGGGTCTCTGTCACAGCGCTGGTATTTGGCTGTGTTGCTGGTGTAGTCTTGCTGGGTCCATGCGCTTGGTTGTGAGGATGTGGGCGCACAGATGTGCCAAAGAAGCCACCGGAGCGCACGCTTGTGGACGCTATGGTTGCGGGGGGAATGATGACGTCATCGACCGGAGACAGCAATGTGCGACGCGTTTCCGTGCATGTGCTTTGGTTCGATAGGGGAATGTACACCCTAGCGCGCACCTTTGTCAAGCTGGCTGTAGGGGTCACTACAGCACATTTTTATATGCCTCTCATAGGTTGCCATCTTGTGGCCAAATAGTATAATGTCCTCTATATAGAGGAATTAATACTATAAGAGATCTTTATTAAGTCAAAGAAAAAAGATGGGGAGGGGGACCAAGGAAATGCCGGATATTTGGAAATACAATACATGCATACATAACGCGCCAAAAATACAAAAAATATGGATAGAAATTATATATATATAAAAAAATATAATCATATATATAAAAAGCTTTCTGGATATATACTCTCGATGCCCTTAGGCCAGGAGGCCTCAATGAAGAGCTTGAAGTCTCCACTATTCTTTCGATTTTTTTATCCATCATTTTTTATCCATCATTTTTCCGTCCTGTTCCATCCAATTTTTCATTATATATATATATATATATATATATATATATATATATATATATATATATATATATATATATATATATATATATATATATATATATATATATACACATATATATATATAAACACATATATATACACACACATACATACACATATATATACATACATATATACACACACACACACACACACACACACACACATATATATATATATATAAATATACCGAATTTTTATCCACATTTACATTTCTAAACATATAATACAATATATTTTATATTACACACCCCCCTTAGATATATTTTATATAATTTTTATATAATTTCATATAATATAATCCATTTTCAACAACACCAATAAAATCTATTTCCATAACACCATTCCTCATCCTCACTTTTATTTCTATTTCTATTTTCATTTTTATTATTTTTAATTTTCCATTTTTATTTTTATTTTTACTTTTATAATTATTTTTATTTTCATTTTTATGTTACAATATTCATCCCCCTTTTTTTGTTCCATATATCTACACTTCACCACCATAATAAAATTTAAAAATGTTAACCTCACTTTTAACATAGACAAATTTTTTTTATATATATGATTATATTTTTTTATATATATAATTTCTATCCATATTTTTTGTATTTTTGGCGCGTTATGTATGCATGTATTGTATTTCCAAATATCCGGCATTTCCTTGGTCCCCCTCCCCATCTTTTTTCTTTGGCTTAATAAAGATCTCTTATAGTATTAATTCCTCTATATAGAGGACATTATACTATTTGGCCACAAGATGGCAACCTATGAGAGGCATATAAAAATGTGCTGTAGTGACCCCTACAGCCAGCTTGACAAGGTGCGCGCTGTGTGTACGTTCCCCTATCGAACCACAGCACATGCACGGAAACGCGTCGCACATTGCCGTCTCCGGTCGATGACGTCATCATTCCCCCGCAACCATAGCGTCCACAAGCGTGCGCTTCAACGTGCGCTCCGGCGGCTTCTCTGGCACATCTGTGCGCCCACATCCTCACAACCAAGCGCATGGACCCAGCAAGACTACACCAGCAACACAGCCAAATACCAGCGCTGTGACAGAGACCCAAGGACACTCAAATCTATCGGTTGGGACCTGACGAAATCGCAGGACAACAAACAACATGCCTGAAACTTCACAAATCCATGTGAGTACTTTTATTTCTATTTCTAAATATAAATAAATAGCTGTACAGTTTAACCAGTGGCGCCTGCTCCTCCTTGATTGTTTCTTTCATCATATATACCCGAGTGTCGCTTCAGCTCCCTCTGCATGGCTGCCCGGTTTTACAAACTGTAAACTCATGTTATAAGCTCACCTAGCTTACAGGACTTTGCACCAAGGACTCTTTTTCTTTACATGTTTTACCACATGCGCTTTATTGTACTTAAATTGCCTCTTGAACAGACTATGGAATACATACTATGTCAGTACAGTGTCCTGTAACCCTGACCCCACTATGAGGAAAGCATGGTAACATGACAAAGCCTTTTAACCCTGTACAAAAGGCTAGAAAGATCTGTTGCAGCCACTTTCGGTCTACATTCAAGCACTCCAGTGATTGCTGCCTGACATTTCTCAGGGTAGATTTCCTGAAAGTGACAGCAACAGATCAGACCTTCCCTACATAATATGTAGAGAAGTGTTTACTTGTCCCCCCCTCCCCCCGGTTCACAGGTTGAAGATGGAAAATACAAAATAGAAGCACAATTGGAAGACAGACCATTGTCAGCCCTTAACACGTCTGAACAAGGATCACCATGTATTTTTTTAGTGCAAACTGCAGATTTAAAAATACTGAAAAACACCTAAAAAGTAAAGCCTTAATGAGATTTTTGCAATTTACATATACTTTAAAGCATTCACAGAAAAATAAATAAATTTGTCTATGGATATCAGCAATATAAACCCCTGAACTCTGGCTGGTCATTCTTGGGGAACACACACACACACTACACTTTATATAGTGAACGTTATGCCCAACTTCAGGCAAAACGGTCTTATTTTGGGTAGAGCAAAAAAGGGTCCTTATTGTTGTCTGTGTCCCATCGGTAAGATCTTTCATCACTTCCTGTCCCCTTGCAAAAGGAAAGGAAGTGTGGACAAATATATTAAAAAGGAATCGGACATCAGTATAAACACCGTTTCTTAGCATCAACTAAATTTACCCTCACATAAACATACCATATTGTCGGGGGTTGTTCATCCAAAGTGGACTCTGTTCAGGGTAATCAGCTGGGACACTTAGCTGTAGAGGAGGAACACTTGGGAGGTTTTTATCATCTGAATGAAAAAAATAAAAAAAATTACTAGTTACCACAAATAAGGAAAAAAAAAGGTGTAGAAAATCACATTGTGTGAGCCAAGGCTCAAAATGCCCCCATAAAGATGTCTTGCTACTTCTAGAAGTCCTATCCTTGCTAACATCAAATTCAACTTGAAATTGAAAGACCTGGTAAAACAAGATGCCAGTTACTGCAAAGTCCCTTTCTTTGGCGTTCTTTCGGGGACACAGGTGGAATATTCAGAGAGATTTAAGCCCCGTCAGATCAAGCGCATGGTGTGGGAATGCAACGGAGTGCATTAATTAGAAACCTGGTATCTCTTCAGAGAACCTGGTATCTTTATTTTCTACAAAACAAACTTCAGTTCTGGTCCAAAAAGTTCTGGTCCACCACTCCCTTGCATTACTATTGGGTTATTGTGGTGTGCTGTTGTGCTCAGATCTGCTGATGTTAACATTTGAAGGACAGAGATCCCTGGGTTTAGAAGCTCCTTGGGCAATCTTAGGATGTGCAGACATCAATGCCCCCTGCAAACGTTTTCTAGTTTCACCTGGTCTATTGTTAGCCCAGCTTTGACTTAAAGTGATTGTAAAAGGAAGAAGTTTTACCTTAATGCATTCTATACATTGGGATAAAAAGCCTTCTGTGTGCAGCAGCCCCCCTAAAATGTACCTTCGGTCCCTCTCTCTCCCCAGCAATGTCCACAAGTTGGCTGCCAAAGTCAGCTTGCCAATCAACCTCAACCCCGAGCTCTGCACCCCTGAGCCCACCCTTTTTGAAGCCTTTCTAGAGCCTCTGCCTCTAATCACATGCTCCAACCCCCCCCCCCATCTAAATCAATACGTCTGGCGCCCTGCATGTAGATTAGGGGGCTGAACGCATGGATGGAGGGGCGACTTTTCCCATGATCTCTGTAGGATCACAATACTCTGAGGACAAGTACCAATCAGGCTGCCTGCAAAAGTCAGGCCACCTGATGTATGGAAAACCTAAGCCCAAGCTTAGAATCAAGTAGAGAGAGGTAAATAAAGCATTTTGTAAAAGCACACAGGCAAGGTTGTATTGCGGCAAAGTAGCTTATAGGGGGAAGGTACTTAAAGCGGAGCGCCACCAAAAAGGGGAAGCTCCGTGTGTTTGGAAGGCTTCACTGCCGGTTTCCCTTGGTGAAGATGCTTGTGCCTGCACCCTAAGCCCATTGAATAATCGGCTCTGGTGCCGACATCGCTGGATCCCTGGACAGGCAAGTGTCCTTATATTAAAAGTCAGCAGCTACAGTATTTGTAGCTGCCGACTATTATTTTTCGGCAGACCGAAGCTCCTCTTTAATCACTTGCTGACCACCCTATAGCAGCATTATTTCTACAGGGTGGTGTGACTGTGCACTTGAGATATATTATAGATATATACGCACTTCTGTCTGCAGGGGGGTACGCGATTATTCACAGCAGAAGCCGATCTGCGGGTGCCTGGCACTCGATGTCCGCTGACACCCACCGATCATTGGACAGAGGCTCAGAACGGAGCTCTGCCTACGTAAACAAGGCAGCGTTCCATTTTGACAGGGGTTAGGGTGGGAATAAAATCCATCTCTTCCCCTAGTAAAAGCGAACACTGGCTAGAAGCAGTTAATCCTTTGATCGCCCTAGATCAGTGGTTCTCAACCTGGGGGTCGGGACCCCCTTGGAGGTCAAATGAGGATTTGCCAGGGGTCCCCAAAACCTGGGCTGTTTCTGAAGCCTGCGGCCGCCCACTCGGCCTCTTCACAGCCGTCCATTCACGGCATAGCTGGGAGGCAGAGACTAGAGATCAGCTGGACTGGTGAAGAATGTGAAGTAGGAGGGGCTGGAGGAGACCCTATCTGCTGATTTTAGCATAGGTGTCACTGCTACGAGAAACCACAAAGTCGGATACACAGTGAGTAACACTACCTGCGATTATAGTTGCCTTAAAAGTCCCCACTACAGTTCTCAGATCAGCCGATGACCTTCAAGAGCATTTAAGTTGGCTGATCCCAACTCCCCAGCAGCACTGCCACTGATCCCATACTCCCCACCAGGGAGTAAGAGAAGTAATAAAAATAAAGAATACATGGAAGGGAGAGGAAAAGAGGGGGAGAAACAAAGAAAAAGGGAGAAAAAGAATAAGACATCTAGAGAGGGATGGGGATAACAAACAAGAAATTAGGATAGAGAGAGATAAAAGTGAAAGAAAGGAGAACAAAAGAGAATGAGTGGTACATCCTAAAATGTACCATAAGGGGTTTTAATACTGTACCACTGGAAGGGACTGAAGGGAGCGCTAAATGTCCATGGGTTAGGGGCGCAAATTACTCGTCTTGCCTTGGGTGCCAAAAACCCACGATAGGAAGATAATTTTACTGTTAGGGGTCCCCACAACTTGGGAAATTTTATCAAGGGGTCACGGCACTAGACAGGTTGAGAACCACTACCCTAGATGTTTTACCCCTTCGCAGCCAGTGTCATTAGTACAGGGAAAAAGCATATCTTTAGAACTGATCACTAGTGTTACTGGTTCCCACAAAGTGTCGGTGTCCAATTGTCCGCCGCAATATCGCAGTTCTCGCTATAATTAGCAGATTGCCACGATTAGTATATAGAAAAAAAAAAAAAAGAAGAAGAATTAAAAACGACAGTATATATCCCATCGTTTGCAGACGTTTTAACGTTCAAGTAAACCAACCAAAAAATATACGCTTACTGGGATATTTTCTACCAAAAATATGTAGCAGAATACATGTTGGCCTAAATTTATGAAGAAATTCAATTTTTTTTATTTGATATTGCAGAAAGGATATTTTTCAAAAATTGGCGGTCTTTTTTTGTTTATAGTGCAAAAAAATCTTCCGGAGGTCAAGTGGTTAGGCAGAAACTTGTATACTTTGTTTATCTGGACTGAGTATCTGGACTGAGCTGAAAGTAGACACCTTAGTAAAAAAAAATATGGCAAGTTCCATTAATTTAAAGAAAAAAAAAGAGATTTTTAATACAGCTTACCTGTAAAATCTTTTTCTTGGAGTACATCACGGGACACAGAGCGGCATTCATTACTATATGGGTTATATGGAGTACCTTCAGGTGTAGACACTGGCAATCTCAAACAGGAAATGCCCCTCCCTATATAACCCCCTCCCATAGGAGGAGTACCTCAGTTTTGTAGCAAGCAGTATGCCTCCCAAAATGGTCCTCAAAAAAGAGGGGTGGGAGCTCTGTGTCCCGTGATGTACTCCAAGAAAAAGATTTTACAGGTAAGCTGTATTAAAAATCTCTTTCTTTATCGTACATCACGGGACACAGAGCGGCATTCATTACTATATGGGATGTCCCAAAGCAATGCTTACAATGAGGGGAGGGAGAACATCTCCAAGACAAAAGGATTTAATTTAGAGATATACTCAAATCATAATAAATCCAACTTAGTTGAGAAAAATACAATTTTTAAATTTAACTCGAACAAGAGGAGCCCCCGGAATCCGAGGGTCTCAAACTGCAGCCTGCAGCACTGCCTGCCCGAAGGCAGTATCAGTATTCCTTCTTACGTCCAACTTGTAGAATCTTGTAAACGTGTGGACAGAAGACCAGGTTGCCGCCTTGCAAACTTGAGCCATAGAGATCTGGTGGTGTGCTGCCCAGGAGGCGCCCATGGCTCTAGTAGAATGAGCCTTTAATGATACTGGAGGAGGCAACCCTTTCAAGCCGTAGGCCTGAGTGATTAATTGCTTAATCCACCTAGAAATGGTGGACTTTGCAGCTGCCTGCCCCTTCTTGGGCCCATCCGGTAGAATGAACAGCACATCTGTCTTCCGGATCTTCTTTGTAGCTTTCAGATAGGCCTTCATGGCCCTGACAATATCCAAGGTATGCAGCAACCCTTCCTTTCTGGAAGTAGGTTTAGGGAAGAAGGATGGTAATACCAAATCCTGGTTCAAATGAAAACTGGATATGACCTTCGGAAGGAAGGAAGGATGAGGGCGGAGAACGACCCTGTCCTTATGAAAAACAAGATATGGTTCCTTACAGGATAAGGCTGCCAGCTCCGAAACTCTTCTTGCGGAAACTATGGCAACCAAAAATACTAACTTCCTTGTCAGTAGAACCAAAGGAATATCAGCCAACGGCTCAAACGGTTGTTTCTGTAAACTTGACAGAACAAGATTTAAATCCCACGGACAAAGCGGGGATTTAACTGGAGGTCTAATACGTAAGACCCCTTGAAGGAAGGTCTTAACCAGCGAGTGGGTGGCCAGCGGCCGCTGAAACCACACTGTCAGAGCAGAAATCTGTCCTTTGATTGTGCTTAATGCCAATCCTTTATCCACTCCTAGCTGGAGAAAACGTAATACTCTATCGATGGTAAATTTGCGAGAAAGCCATCGCTTGAACTCACACCAGCCTACATAGGCCTTCCAGACCCTGTAATAAATCACCCTAGAGACCGGTTTCCTGGCTCTGATTAGGGTAGAGATTACTTTCTGAGACAGACCTCTACCCCTGAGAATCAGGGATTCAGCTTCCAGGCCGACAAATTTAGATGCCGTAAGGCAGGGTGGAGGATCGGACCTTGCGATAGCAGGTCTGGCCGTAGAGGAAGAGTCCACGGGTCTCCCACTACCATCCTTAAGATTAGTGAGTACCATGCTCTTCTGGGCCATGCTGGAGCTACCAGGATGACTGGTATGTGCTCCACCCGGATCCTGCGCAGCAGGCGGGGTAGTAACTGGAGCGGGGGAAACGCATAAAGAAGTTTGAACTGATGCCAAGGGCAAACCAACGCATCGGTTCCGCAGGCCATCGGATCCCTTGAGCGGGACATGAACCTGTCTAGTTTCTTGTTGAGTCTCGATGCCATGATATCCACGTCCGGCACTCCCCATCTTTGGCAGAGTGCTTGAAAGACTAGTGGATGCAGAGACCATTCCCCCGGCCATAGAGTCTGGCGGCTTAAGAAGTCCGCCTGAAAGTTGTCCACTCCTGGAATGAATATTGCCGATATGCAGGGCACATGAGCCTCCGCCCATAGAAGAATCAAGCTCACCTCTCTCTGAGCGGCTTGACTCCTGGTTCCCCCTTGGTGATTTATGTATGCCACGGCCGTGGCATTGTCTGATTGAATTCTCACCGGGAACCCCTGCAATTTTGACGTCCAAGCCCTGAGGGCTAGTCGAGCAGCTCTGAGCTCCAAGATGTTGATGGGCAACTGCTTCTCTGGCTTTGCCCAAGTACCTTGGCGAGTGCAACCATCCAAAATTGCTCCCCAGCCCGTCAGGCTGGCGTCTGTGGTCACTATCTTCCAAGCCACTGGGCTGAAAGACCTCCCCTTCAGTAGATTCTGAGGGTCTAACCACCAACACAGACTTTGTCGGACTCTTGATGAGAGCGGCAACGGGATATCCAAGGCCTGTGGCCTTCTGCTCCATGCTGACAGGATGGCTGCCTGTAGGATGCGAGTGTGGCTCTGGGCGTATGGTACCGCCTCGAATGTGGCCACCATCTTGCCTAGTAACCTCATACATAGGCGAATAGTCGGTTCTTTCTTGCTTAGAACCAGTAGGATTAATTCCTTGATGGCTTTTACCTTCCTCAGAGGTAGGAACACTCCTTGTTGTTCTGTGTCTAATCTCATGCCGAGATATTCCAACTGCTTTGTGGGCTGGAAAGCTGACTTTTCTCGATTTAGGACCCAGCCGAACCTCTCGAGGTATTGGACCGTGAGGGCCACTGCTCGCTCCAAGCCGGGAGACGAGTGATCTATGACTAGGAGGTCGTCCAGGTATGCTAGGATCGTGACCCCTTGGATCCTTAGTTTGGCTAGGATTGGAGCTAGGACCTTCGTGAACACCCGGGGGGCCGTAGCCAACCCGAAGGGAAGCGCCACGAATTGGAAGTGACGCGAAGCCACCATGAAGCGTAGATATCTTTGATGTGGCTGATAAATTGGAACATGAAGGTAGGCATCCTTTATGTCTATGGACGCCATGAAGTCGTCCTTCTGGAATGTGGCAGCTGCTGACCGCACGGATTCCATCCGAAATGAGCGGATCTTTAGATATGCATTTACCATCTTTAGGTCCAAAATTGGCCTGACATCTCCATTGGATTTTGGGATGATGAATAGGTTGGAGTAGAAACCCAGCCCCTGTTCCAGGACTGGTACCTCTACTATTACTTCCTGGGAAAGTAGATGATCTAATGCCGATCTTAATGCGGCTCCCTTTTCCGGATCGTTTGGAATCCTCGACTTCTGGAAATGAGGAGGAGGAAACCTTAGGAAATCTAATTTGTA
The DNA here is from genome assembly GCF_905171775.1 of Rana temporaria. Classification (NCBI taxonomy): domain Eukaryota; kingdom Metazoa; phylum Chordata; class Amphibia; order Anura; family Ranidae; genus Rana; species Rana temporaria. The sequence goes on along the minus strand of NC_053489.1, from coordinate 212,977,708 downwards.
GCCTGTGGCCACGGAAGACCGTACCCACTCGTCGGGAATGCTGGCTTCCCAAATCTCTGAAAAGAGTCGCAGCCTTCCCCCCACCTTCGTGGGTGGGGGCGCCCCTTCATAAGGTTGGCTTGGGGGCTGGTTTTGCTGGTTTGCGAAACCACTGCCTTTTGCCTCTAACAGCCTGTCCTTGTGATCTGCTGTTGAAGCCGAAGTTTGCTTTTGCAGGAGGCCGTCGATACTGCTTGGCATTAGAGGGCCCCTGCCCAGGGGAATACTGTCGTTTAAACGCAGGTCCCTGAACCTTCTTCTTAGTTGGCAAGAGAGTACTCTTGCCGTTTGAAATGGTCTGAATGTATTTATCTAGGTCTTCTCCGAAGAGTCGTCCTCCATGGAAGGGGAACCCTACCAGGAGCTTCTTGCATGGGGGCTCAGCCTCCCAGTTTTTTAACCATAAGAGTCTTCTCATATGGATAAGGGATAACGATAAACGTGACGCTTGCTGGATAGAATCCTTGATTGCGTCTACCGTAAAACATATGGCCTTAGGGACATCCGAAAATTTTTCTGCCTGCTGGGCCGGAATAAGTTTAAGCATCTGCTTAAATTGATCCGATAATGCTTGAGCGACCCCAATCGCAGCCACAGCTGGCTGTACTACTGCCCCTGCAGTAGTGAAGGAGTTCTTAAGTAGTGCTTCCAAGCGCTTATCAACTGGATCCTTGAACACCTGTATGTTTTCTACAGGGCATGTTAACGATCTGTTAACACATGAGATGGCTGCGTCCACTGCAGGAGTAGCCCATCTTTTGGAAAATTTTTCTTCCATAGGATATAGGACAGAGAACCTTTTAGGTGGTAAGAAGATCTTATCTGGCTTGTTCCAATCTTGGAACAAAATTCCCTCTAATAGAGGATGGATCGGAAACACAGCATTGCTTTGAGGCGCCCTCAGTGAGCCCAAAGCTGAAACCGTTGATACCTGGAGATCTGGTACTGGCAAGTTGAATGCCCTATGGACCAAGTCCGACAATCCTTGAATCCACCAGCTCTCCCTCAGGGAGACTGCCCCAGACTCCTCTGTATCCGGGTCTTCGATCCCTGAACCTACTTGGTCCTTGTCCAAGAGGTCGTCCAATTCCCCTGAGGAAAGGACCTCCTCTTCTGAGGGTCCGCGCTCGGGCGACGGAGATCTATTCCGCTTACTGCCCCGCATAGCTGCGGCTCCCATGCTTTTCTGCATCTCTTTTAAAGAGGTGAGTAATACCTCCTCCGTGACCATCTTAGGGTTGGACTGACCCGCGTCAGCTCCAGCCCCAGATCCCGATGGCCCCAAGGCTCCCTGTAGGGAAAACAGCGGCCTACCATGGTACAATACCGAGGTACACCTGCTACCTATTGGTATTTGGAACTATAAAAGTTAATTGTCCAAACACCTGTTTGGGGGATAAAAAAATGCTTCCTCTCCCCTAGATGACTTTTTTTTTTTTTTTTTTTTTTTTTTCGTTTTTGTTTCAAATCCAGGAAAGAAAAAACATTCTGTCCCCCTGAGTAGTATTGCAAAGAAAAACTATGAGATGGAAAAGTAACAGCCTATTTCTAGGCTTGAAAAAACAGTCCTCTGAAGACTGCAATATCCTTTCTGGCCACTGTGTGTCCTCGGCGCCCCGTGCTGCCGCTCTGGTCTTTCTCCTCAGTTCCAAAGTATTGAATGGAACAAACAAGGAAGGGCCGCCCCTTCCTTTAAGCCACTGACCCGCCCTTCCCCCCCAGCAATCTCAAACAGGAAATGCCCCTCCCGACAGGGGGAGGGGGGGGGGATTTTGGGAGGAAGGGACCTCTCTGTTCCAGCAAACTGCAGCCTGCAGCCTGGAACCATGAGGAGGTCAGCGTTTTGCCTGCTTGCAGGCTCTGAGGAGGAAGACTGAATGGAGCATCGCCTGGAGGCCTGCAGGTAAGCAAAGCTCTCTGACACACACATATATTTTTATATAACACAGGCCCCACTCAATGCTTTTCCAACACTACAAGGGAGGTCACATCTTATGGGGAATAATACATAGAGAGCCATCCTATCTTTATGATATGTGACTAGTTTGCCAGATGCAGTGCATAACTTTAGGCATGTCCCCTGTGACCCCCCAGAAAAAAACCTGCTAAGAACCAAGTTCCGCAAGTTTTCCCCTCACTTACCTGCTCCATGCCGCAGGACTTTGCCAAGCAAGAGGCCCAATCTTCCCCCATCTCCGTGGGGATGTCTAGACCTTCAGGCCCTGGGTTCCTATGAAGGATCCACTGTCCTGGGCCCATATAGCACCCTGGCAACAGAAAACTTTAGGTACCCAAAGGTTTCTAAGTTCTGGGCCCAGGGTCCAGCTCTCTAAAAAGAAAAGCATTATGGGCTATACCCCAAGGGTTTGGGGTCCGGTTACTGACCACTTTAGCGCTGAGGCTTTTTTGGACAGAACCGGTAGCTCACCTAATCCCAAGGATGCGGAGGCAAGCTAAACCATGACTAACACCTAAGACACTGGCGTAAAAACTGAGGTACTCCTCCTATGGGAGGGGGTTATATAGGGAGGGGCATTTCCTGTTTGAGATTGCCAGTGTCTACACCTGAAGGTACTCCATATAACCCATATAGTAATGAATGCCGCTCTGTGTCCCGTGATGTACGATAAAGAAAATAAAATACCGGGCCTTTTCCCCTACATTAAAATATGTTTGGACTCTCCTTGAGCTCCAATTAGCTAAACAGAAAACATTTAGGATGTAAAACATGCATGGATCTAAAATATTAGGACAAATTTAAACATTTTCGTTTTTGATTTCTTTATGATCTAGCTTTGGGCATGGATGAGTGACTGTCTTTATGCCACTTAATTCATAACACACTTTATTTATAGGCTTACAGCTTAATCTGCAATGCAAATATAAGCCTTGGAATACAGCCACATGGTGTACATTTATCTTGCTTAAAGTGGAGTTCCACACAAAAATTTTACTTAAAGTGGGCCCTCACAGTTAGAATTCCGGTGCCGCAGAGAGGAGCGAGGCTTTTTGAGCCCGCATCGCTGGACCACGTGAGAGGCGAGTGTGATTATTAAAAGTTAGCAGCTACACTTTTTGTAACCGCTGACTTTTATATGGGAGGAACTCTGCTTTAATGTAAGACACTAGAGGCTGGTCTCAGGATGTCCACCAACAATACTTACCCAGTTTACATATAAGATGGACAGTCCCATTGTTGCTGCAGTGAGAGGGATCCAGATTTATCAAGAATCTGGAGTGCAGTTTGGCAACCTCACCCTGAAGAACGTTTGGAATGGACTGCTTCTCATCATCTTCAAACTTTCGCTTTCGAGGAGCAATCATCTGAGCTCTAAAGACAAAGCAAAAGCTGACGGTAAGTATATCGGTCAATGTAGCCAGAATGTGTCCATTTTAACACATATCAGTTAGAGCCCAAATATACAATGCAATGTTCTAGGTGAAGAACAATGAACTGGATATAATAAACATTTATAACAGTGCATCAAGACCTCTAAGCCAAGTGACCACTACTAAAGCAGAACTCCATTCAAATAGTACAAAACATCCTTTTTGTTCATTTAAAATTATTAAAAGCATTTTATTACTAAAAAATATATGGTACTACAGCGCTACTACTTCTATAATCAAAAGAAAACTGCTAGCAACAGAATTACCAAATACAGCTGCAGACACAAAAGGTGTACAAAACCAATAGTGACAATTATAATAAAGGTGTTGCGCTTATATTAACTAAGTTACTATAAGTACAATAAGTGCAAATTGATACCTGGTACACACCCTAATTAGGAGGTATCATAGCGTGCAAAATTAATGAAAGAAACCAACAATGAAAGATGAATGAGAACACAGTCTCGTGCTTCTTGTATATAAATCAATAAAGTCCCACTTAGTGTCAGCATGAAACCTTCAGAGAAAGAAAACTTCACAATCACTGGAACATATAGACAAGGAAACTAGTCCCAAGCTGTATTCAATGCAATGTACTTCACCCCCTGGTTCTCCTGTTCATTCAGGGTGGTTCAGCTCATGACAGGAGAAAGAAGAAAACAGACAGTGCAAAAACGTATGTGCAGATAAAGGAAAAAAAACTTGGCAATACAGCGATTGCACTCACAATGCACCCGATCAAAGAAAGCTCAGCTGTAGATTCAAAAGATGCCGCTCAGTGCTTGCGATCTCCTCAGACAGACAGATCTCTCCCTATGGGAAAGCCGTATATAGGTTTTTTATCTGGTTTAGAAGGTTTTTTAAAAAGTTTGTGAATTATGTGATTAAAAAAATTGTCATATGTATGGAATGTACACATCTGTTTTTTGTCTGACACTGAATTTCGGCCGGCAATGATGTGACAGGTACCCCCTCCGTGATTTGCCTCCATCGCCAGCTCATATAAATACACAGCTGACATGGTCACATGGCAACCCATGAAAAAGTCACGTGTCAAGTGACGCAACATGTGGGGGAGGAGCCTAGTGACACGATCGACGGGAGATCCGTCTGTCTGAGGAGATCGCAAGCACCGAGCGGCATCTTTTGAATCTACAGCTGAGCTTTCTTTAAACGGGTGTATCGTGAGTGCAATCGCTGTATTGCCAAGTTTTTTTCCTTTATCTGCACATACGTTTTTGCACTGTCTGTTTTCTTCTTTCTCCTGTCATGAGCTGAACCACCCTGAATGAACAGGAGAACCAGGGGGTGAAGTACATTGCATTGAATACAGCTTGGGACTAGTTTCCTTGTCTATATGTTCCAGTGATTGTGAAGTTTCCTTTATCTGAAGGTTTCATGCTGACACTAAGTGGGACTTTATTGATTTATATACAAGAAGCACGAGACTGTGTTCTCGTTCATCTTTCATTGTTTCTTTCTTTCATTAATTTTGCACACTATGATACCTGGTACACACCCTAATTAGGAGGTATCAATTTGCACTATTGTACTTATAGTAACTTAGTTAATATAAGCGCAACACCTTTATTATAATTACCATTTTATTACTGCCACCTGAAATTTGCTTGTAAACTCTCCATAATGCCCTGTGATTTAGAAATCAGTCTGAAGGAAAGGTAGTGCACTCTTAGCTAGTCTGACTTCATTGCACTGTAAAGAGCAGGTTTCCTAACCCCGGGTATCCTTTGCTACATGAATATTTAACTGTGCTAAGATAAGGATGCCAATTGCACATTAATGTTGCTCAAGTCAGAATGTTATTGGAAAAAGGTAGCTCACTAAAATTGTGCCATTTAGATATTCTAATACTCTATTCACACCTGAGCAGAGCGATTTACTAGTGTTTTTCGGGCGTTTAAGGCTTTTTTTGCAGATTTTTTACAAGGGTTTTTGTTTAGCCAATAAAAAGCACTAGGGGTAGGAGAGGGAGAGGAAATTTGGGGTTGACACATGTGCAATTCGTATCAGTCAACAAATTTACCGATTCAAATTTTGTGCGAAGAATAGCTGTTTATTAAGCAGCGGGCTGGAAATGCCAGATAAAAAAAAAAAAAAATTCTATATTAATATAAAATTATATATATATATATATATATATATATATATATAAGAGAACAGCCTCAAAGGAGGCTACCAAGAAAAACAGAAAAGCAATAGAGAACCTCACAGAGTGTCTCTTTGATTTGATATTTTGAGAGCATGCAACTTGTTTTCTGAAAGAAAGACTAGCTTTGGCTGTGTCTAGAATTGGAGCAAAACAACAGCTGCGCTATAAAAAAATCAACATAGAGATGCCCCTATATGAAAAAATCAAGTGAATAAATTAATAATAGGATGTGAATCAAACTCTCTAAAAATAAAATAAAGAGTAGCCCAAAGTGAATATAATATAAAAACCAGTGACAGGTGTAATCATACAGAGTCCAAATAATGAACAATCCATAAATTGTGATCAACAGTCCATAAAGTTGTGATCCCCAAACAGTGTTAAAAACACAGAAAAAAAAAACCTTCACCATAGGTAATAGCTACCTCTTACAAACTAATATTGATCTCTAGTTAGGAGATTGCACTTGCTTAAAGGTTGATATTCTATACAGCTTTCCACCAGGGGAATCCTCCATGCAGATAATCACATCCAGTACATATACCGATATGCCATGAAAAGAGAACTCGCATAGTGTAAAATCCAAGGTGTGTTTATTATAAAATATAAAAAAAGCACACTTAGAATGCAGATGAAAATTTGAAGCGTGTAATAAATCGAGCCGGCTCCTCGATATGCCTGCCCGTCTTCCGGGTTCCGCTGGTAACGCAGTGTCTAGAATTAAGCCCAAGTATTTCTGGCGAAGGTTGGAGAGCACATTTTTTTAAGCCAATTACCCAACTAAAAGCCTGAAGCATCTGAACAGTATTGTGGACATCTGCAGGTGAAAAGTAGAGTAGTCCTTCATGAGACGGTCATCTAGATCAACTCCAGTCTTCAAGGCGTCCCAACAGCTCATGTTTTTAGGCTTTCCATTAATTTGCACAGGCGATTTGACCAGTGTCACTGCCTTAGCAATTACCACAGCCATATCATCTGAGGGAAATCCTAAAAACATGGACCTGTTGGGGCACCATGAGGGCTGGAGTTTAGAAACACTGGTCTAGATAACCTGTGACCTAAATGCCCCGAGTTCTTAGAGGGGCCATAACCAGTTTAGGAATCTTTGGTCGATACTCTGGAAGCTGAGGATACTCCAAAAGGCAGTGCAACAAACTTGAAGCGATTATATAACAACAACTCGCAGTCCCCCCAAGATGAAGTGATTGCTGACAGAACACGTAGGGTGGAGCACCACAAGGCATCCAACTTGCACTATGGAGGCTCAGTTTGGAGCCACAGCCTGATTTTTTACTTTGCTGGAGCTGTCAGGCAGGATCTAGCAGTGATAGGCGGTGAGCAGCGGAAGATATCTTGCTTGTGGATGAGCGATTGGAGCCTCTTGTTAAAATGTGCAGCCAATATTTTTTGTGAATAAAAAGGGATCATTCATTTTATACGGAGAGCACAATTTTTTTTATTTTTTGCGGCCCATCATATGGTCGAAATAACTGCATTGGAGGTGAGCTGAGGAGAGTGAAGAGGTGGTGAACTGGCTTTGTAGAGGATCCCGGCAGATAAAAAGGGAAGCATCATCGGATTGATTGGTATAATAATAGGAAGGTCCATAAAGGAAGGCAAGCACCCATCTACAAGTTTTCCAGCTGGTTTTGTTCACCAGAGACATAATCCATTCTGGGAGGAAGGACTTTATTATTAAATCAATTATTAATTTATGTTGGGGGTTTACACTTTTTGGGAGAGATCATTTATTTTGTGATTTATTGATCACAGACTGATTTTGTGCACATGAGATTTGTTTGCAAAACAAAGCTACTGTATTTTACATATGCAATAGTATTACTGATATTGAGATTTGGTGCACAGTTTACTATATATAAACGGAAAGGGGTTGTCTCCTACGGAAAAAGCACAGAAATCACTAACAAGGTGGATATTAAACATATGTAGCTAGACATCTTGGATGTCTATGAATGCCAAGTATTCCCAGTGTCTCAAAGAGGTAATAGCAAACCTTGCAGATTTCATGCAAGCTTTTTGTAATTTGAAGGTATTTGTTGAAGGATTTTAAGTTCAGATTAAGATGAATATTAAAACACAAGTACTCCCTGGGAGAAAAGATGACTTGGGGTGTTCTGCAATACCGACTGTCCTTGGGCAGATATTGATTTGAGAGAAGACAGCAGTGAGGGGATAAAGTTGGGAAATCCTTTGAAAACACCAAATAGCCCAACAGGTTTGGGACATCTATGACCCAGAGATGGGCAAACTAACAGATGTCCCCCTATACGCACTCCTTGGAGTGAGGGCATTCTTCACTGAAAAGAAGGCTTGGGGGATTTTGTACTTAAATTCTTGTGTTAAATGCAGGGCAGAATGTTGGCTTAGAGGTTGGAGCCTGAATATTGAGGTGCTCCGTTTGGAAGAGGTAAAAGTCCCGAGTAGGGATGCCTTTGGAGTCTTCCTTTGTGGGAATAGGCGCTTTGCTTCTGTGACATGTTTGATGTAGTCATTCTCCTTCAAAAGGGCATACATGTGGGACATCTTTTACAGGCGGCTTCAGCTGTCTGGGCTTTGAGCCACAAGATTATGCGCAAGTGAACAGAGATTAGATTTACATGATCTAGGGTATCAACATAAAAGAGCAAGGCAGAAAGTAATTGGTCAGTTAAAGTACAGTTCTGGAACACATGATCATGTTGGTTATTCATTGCCCTAATCAAGTTAACTGCAGTTTGGGAAACAGAAACTGTGGCAATAACTGCTTAGGGTAAAAAGCAACCTTTAAGACTTTGTTAGCAGAATCTTTACTAGAAGGAACAGCATGATGTTTAAGTCTGAGATGGCAGGGTCCACTACCAAAACTGCCCACTTCTATGGAAACTTTTTCCACTGGATAGATTCTGGGAGGGGTCAAAATCATTTCTGGATTTACCCAGTGGCGGCTGGTGCTCAAAATTTTTTGGGGGGGCGCAAACGAAAAAAAAAAAAAAAATTGCAGCCTCTCTGTGCCCATCAAACGCAGCCACTGTGCCCATTGTCGCCACTGTGCCCATTGTCGCCACTGTGCCCTTTAATTGATGCCACTGTGCCCTTTAATTGATGCCACTGTGCCCATTGTCGCCGCTGTTCCCGGTAAAATGCACTTACCTTTCTGCTTCCATGTCCTCCCTCGATGTCTTCTCCCGCCTTGGTGACGCTTCAGCCAATCAGGTTCCTGATAACCAGAATCCGGAAACCTGATTGGCTGAAACGGCCGTCAGTCTTATCCAAAGAAAGGCAGCCCCCTTACGTTCCGAGGATAGACCTTCCGGGAGACTAGGGCTGTACTCGGAAAGCCTAACAGAGCCGCTGGCTCTGATGGGCACTTCCGCTCAGCCAACCAGCTGACGTTATTCAGGTAACCGGCGCCCAAGGTCCGGTTATCTGAATAGACCAGCAGCAGCTGGCAACCAACAATAACATACATTCGTACAATACAATGCATGAATGCATGCGAGAGATGGGTGGCGCTGCAGCGCCCTCTATAGACGGCCGCCATCACTGCAGTTAAAATGTAAAAATTACATTTTAAGCCAAATAAAAAGTCCATTCTATTTGTTCATGAACAGGAAATGTCTTTTTAGATTTTAGCAGGTTTCTTTGTATCCAAATGGGCATTGCAGAACAGATGAGAATCAAGTGTGTCATTACAAAGGCTTCTGTGCACAGATCTGGTGTTTAGGAGCCTGAGGGTGAAAAATCTTCTGCAGCCTCATATAAACATTGCCCCCGGGTCCTCTTCATTCCCTTTTATTTCTGCCTCTTCTGGGGCAGGCATATGGGAAAATCATTGAGGTAGAGGCCAAGGAACTGGAGAAGGAGCATTGTGCATTAGGACCCTGGACAGTGATGGCTGTGTTAAAGCCGGTAGTTGTCCAAGAAACTGGTACATAGTTGCAGGAATGTCTGTTAGTCAGGACACTTGTTGCGTGCCTAAGATAGAGCTAGTTAAAATAGAGTCCGTTGCAAGGGAAGCATCATCACTAGGAGCAAGCGTTTTGCAAACCTTCAGCAGAGTGAATGTTCACCTGAACTTTTACTATGACTCCCTAGTGCCTGGTTTCTGCCATTGCCAAGTGTGAGGGTAATCTCATTTGGGGTACTCAACGAGTAGGGTGCAAAGCAAGCCAGCCTCACGGCAAACATGCAGGAGTAAGTGCTATACCCAATAAAAGGCTCCAAAAGTGAGTGGCGTTTAAGTGCAACCTGTGGTGTGATAGAACACCTGTCCGGTGGTAGAATTTTTTTAGAAAGTATGAAAAGTGAATCAGTTTCAATGTGATTAAAGTAATGGAGCTCTTAGTTTCGTACTTGCTATAGGGGCTACAGAAACAGTGTGACCCCCCCATCTTACCTGTCCATGTCGCTATAAAGGGCCCAAGCTTTTACTGTCAGGGTGGGCATACCCCAAAGGGGTCTTTAGGGTCTGGGTCCATAGGGATAGACTATGGCTGTGGACCTGTATAGCACTCTGCAGCCAATTGCACACATTGCACCAAATGCCAGTGTTAGCACCCAAGCCAGATCCAGTGGCCAAAGCAACATTATATGCCATCCACACAATGTGGGGTCTGGGATCAGCTTTCAATCTCCTAAACTACTACATTTTAGGGGATAATGCAAAGGCTTCTGGGCAATTATATTTAACTAGTCGACACCTGCCCATAGCGCATTTACTGCGGGTGGGCGTCACAGGTATGCTGAATCATGTGTACATGTACACATGATTCAGCCAAGAGCACACAGTGCCATCTCTTTTACAAACAGTAAACTGGTTAGGTAGGAGGTGGAGGGAAGCAGTGTTTTTAAGCAGATTTATATTTAGCCTAAAGTTTACCTTAAAAGTTCTGTTCACATGGATATATGTTTTGCCTGCATGGGATGCACAAGTGTTTCATGCATCCACAGTATTCCATGCACTGCAGACAGTCCCATTTATGTCAACTGGGATGTAGTGGCTACACAGACACAGCTACTGCCCCAATTTAAAATTTGTGTGAGCACAAATCCCTGAATGCAGACAGTGGGAGTAACGGGGATCTGCACCCACAGGGATGTCAAATTGGGAACGATGCTGCATTCATGCACGAACGGGACTGCCTGGACGCAAATGCTTTCAACTCTGGTGCATGCCATGCAGGCAAAACACAGGCTTCACACGGGTGCATGTCTGTGTGAACAAGGCTTATATAACTCATACAATTTTTAGTCCAGGACATAAGAAAATATTTACAAAATCATTCCTTTTAATTAACGTCAGATGACAAAAGATTTCTGGATCTAACAAAATTAAACTTGCTTACGTGATAGGCTGCCCATGAATAGCAGTCATAGCTGGTGCAAATGTGCGATACAGGGAGTGGTTAAATACAGGTGATCGGATATTCGCCAGGACTGCATCCAACAGGGGTTGATACAGATATTGCTGCTTTGTGGAAGGGACAGTTGGAGGGGGAGGAGTTGGCTAGTGATGCAAAGAAATAAAAAACAAAACATACAAAAATGTAACTATGTCGTTTCTAAAAGCCAATACAAAAGTACACACAAAAGTCTATGGACCAAATTAATTCAGAGGGATAACTTTGCAGGAATATAGCAGTCAACCACACTTGTAAATACACCTAGTAATGATTTCATTGTTAATAAATGAAGTGCACTGAACTAACACGTTCATGAGAAAACAAAAGGCTTATTTTTTTTCTGCAGTATTTAGTCCGGTCCATTGATGTCATAGGTCCTTTCTCTGAGACGGGGGCACTCATGTGATGACAGGTGAGCACTGGACTGTCCTGGAGTACCGCTAGTCTAAGCCAGCATGATGATACACCTCTAGCGGGCATGTCCTTGATGGTCAGGGCTCAAAGGAATTAGGCTGAAAGACTTTGGTCTTCTCTCTTCCAGTGCTGCAGGAAATGCTTCTATATCTACATAGAATGATAAAAGTAGACTTTTTTCTTGCAGTACTGAAGAAAGACTTCCAAGCCGACGCATTCTGGATAGAGGAAGGATTATACAGGGGCTGGCTTACAGTTCTGTGTACCAGTGTCCAATTCTTCTGAAAGTGTCAAAACCTGACTGCATCTGAATTGGTGTCCCTCAATGGACAGGAAAGAAAACCGATTTTTCCAGATAACCATTTTCACAAAAGCTTGGTGCCACAAGCTAAAATAAGTTAATTCAGACTAAATTTGAGAAGCTTCTGAGATCATTCACAGTTGCCTTTAACTTACACTTGTCCTGCTCCGGACATACAGTCGAGCCTACTGAGCTGCATCACCTTGCTTCAAGCTGCTTTTGCATTCCATTGACTGGCATGAACAAATGCTGATCAACATACACCCTTGCCTTCATTACTGGGCAATATCTCCCTCCACAGTCAGATAAATATATTGGGGGCACATACACTGTAAATACTGTATATCATTTTATAACTTTTCATACCACAGCCATGTCATTCTTCAGCTTCTCCAGCGCAATCTCACATTTCTGCAGGGTCTTCAGGGGGCATCTAGGCACACAAGACAACACAAAGTAAAGCAGGAACACAACTACCCAGAGGAGAAAATACTATAAGGCACACACGGTTACCTCTTTGATGGGTCTGTTAAGATGTCCAAGAGACTCTTCATTTTACTGAGATCTTTCTTTCGATCTGAAAATAAAGTCAATAATGAAGATATTATCCTTGCTATTCTATTAATGTAATAATTTGTAGTAAAACATGTTGTTTTTTTTTTTTTTACCGAGACAGATATTAAAATTGTAGAAGTATGGTAAAACAGCTTTACTGCAATAAGCGTTACTTCCTGCTGTTGACACATTTTGTGGTGTATGGCATTTTGTTTTGTAACCATTTCTCTGTTTTGCTGGCAGCCATACAATTGTTAGGCAGGGGTTTGTTTAATATCAGTTCTTTATCTATATGTTGCCTCCAATTAATTCCCTAGGCTAAAGGGGTGTAAACTCTAGGCATACTGTCACGTTTGCTTTAATCTGAGCAAGCATATGAAGAACAGCCAGGAGTAAAGTTTAGGCAAAAAGAAAAAGCAAGATTTTCAAGAGCCGTGTAATGATAAAAGATATGGCTCATTTATGAAACCACTTTAATTGTCCTTAAAAAAGCCCAAAACGGTCATAAAACTTCCTTATTTTCGCACCAGCAGCTGGACTGGATTGCCTGCATGTTGCTTCCTCCAAGTCATTTATAGCCAGACTCAATGTCCCCTTTTGACTGCTTCTCTAATGCAAATCAGCCTAGCAATGCATCTTTGCTATGATTATGGTGCTGGTGCCTTGAATCAAGCGCAGAGTGAGCCAACTGTCCAGCCCATTAAAGTAGTCTGGACAGTTCAGCAAGTAGTATTCTTGTGTGCGATTCCACCTAAACTCCACTTCCTAAAAAATTCTCATGTGCACCACCATGATTAGTTGGTTGCTGATGCAAGTAGTCAAAGAATCAGGAATCTGACTTTAACATATGACTTGAACCATGAAATGGTAATTTAACCACCAAGCTAAATCTTAAATAATTTATTCCTGCATATTTTTCACTACTACATTATGTATTACGGCCTGAAGCCTAGAGATTGCGCCATTTTAAAAGAGAAGTTCACCTTTTGTAACATGTCACACTCATATTCAGGGTGTAACATGTTACAGATACCCCAGCCCCCGCTCGCCTCCACAATTTGAAAAAAAAACACACACACATTCATCAGCAGTGTTCTGTGAAAGGAAAAACCATCAACAGACTTTGCGGCTGTCGGCTTGTATTTCTCAATGAACTACCAAGGCGTGTTTGAGTGCTCTAGGTAGCTCATTGAGTGTTGCTGTCAGAGTCGGTGTTAATTGTGACATCAATTTTCGATTTAGTTTTAGTTATAGTCTTTATACCAAAATGTCATTTTAGTTTTAGTCCCATATTGGTCATCTGAATGGTTTTAATCTACTAGAATCTAATGGGTTTAGTTACATTTTAATGCATACATTTAAAAAGGGGTTGTGAACCCTTGTGGTTTTTCACCTTGATGCATTAAGGTGAAAAACCTTCTGTAGTGCTGCAGCCGCCCCGTTTTACGTACCTGAATGCGGAGATCCTCCGGCCGGGAAGGAGCACACCAGCTCTAGCTGGTGTCTCATGTTCCGATTGGATGACTAGCAGCACAGCCATTGGCTCCCGCTGTCAATCAAATCCAATGATGTGGAGCCAGAGGGTGGGGTAATTGAACACAGATTCAGGACTCAGGAGCGCGCCCACAAGGGTGTGCACCTTAGGAAAGCCTTCTCCAATGTGGATACTCGATGCAGGGAGTAGCCACCACTGCCAATGAGGGACCCCAGAAGAGGAGGGCCGGGCCACTCTGTGCGAACTGCACAGTGGAGGTATGACATGTTTGTAATAAAAAAAAAAAAAAAAAAAATTGGATTTTTGTTCTCACCGTAAAATCCATTTCTCTGAGTTCATGGATGGACACAGCAGCCTTTGACCTTCGGGTTATATCCGCTTCCTTCAGGAGAGTTTAGGCAGAGAAAAAAAAGCACTTTAAGTGTTAACAGCACTTTCCTCAGTGCGGCTCCTCCCAGGGGGCGTGGCTCAGTTCGTAACAAGCAGTACAAAGAAAGAAGGGGTGGGTGCGGTGTCCGTCCATGAACTCAGAGAAATGGATTTTACGGTGAGTACAAAAATACAATTTTCTCTTCCGTTCATGGACGGACACAGCAGCCTTTGACCTTAGGGATGTCCCCAAGCAGTGTCAAAAATTTCGAGGGGTGGGAAAAACAAACACAGCAATCAAGCTTACACCCCAAACAAAAACCGGAGTTACTCAACGGAGGAACTCCAACCTTAAACTGCTGCCTGTAACGCCTTGCGGCCGAAGGAGGCATCAGAAGATGCACTCACGTCCACCTTGTAAAACTTTGAAAAGCGTGGACCGACGACCAGGTCGCCGCCCTACACACCTGTAACACAAAGGCTTGATGTCGGAAAGCCCAAGAGGCACCGATCGCCCTGGTCGAATGCGCCGTAACCTGAAAGGGAGGCGCCCGCCCCTTCAGGGCATAGGCCTGAAGCACAACCTGACGGATCCACCTAGAAATGGTGGCCGACGAGACCGCCAGACCCTTTTCAGGACCCGACACTGACACAAACAGTGAGTCCGTCTTCCGGAACGGAGCCATAGCAGATAAACACACACACACACACACGAAGAGCCGGAACCACATCCAGGGAATGTAAAGTGGTCTCCTTCGGGTTCTTCGGCTGAGGACATAAGGATGGAAGAACAATGTCCACATTAATGTGAAAGGCCGAAACGACCTTTGGGAAAAAAGGCTGCGGTCGCAGCACCACCTCATCCTCATGGATGACTAAGTAGGGAGCATTGCGGGACAAGGCCGCCAGTTCAGAGACCCGTCTGATCTATGTAATAGTAACCAGAAAAAAAAAACACCTTTTGTGACAGAGTCAACAAAGGGATCTTCCAAACGTCCTCAAAAGGGAGCATGTTGAAGCACCGAGAGGACCAAGTCCAAGTCCCTTAGGAGCAGTGGAGGGCGCACAAACGAGCGCACCAAGGGGTGCGCTGGCAATGGTCGCTGAAAGTAAACAGCCAGAGCTGAAATCTGACCCATAACCGCACTCAAGGCGAGAGCCTGATCCACTCCCCACTGTAAAAACAGCAGAAACCGGGACACCACGTATGCACGGGGGTGCCACTTCATCTCTTCACACAGAGACGCAGGTCTTCCACGTACGATGGTAAATCCAACGTGAAGTATACTTCCGTGCACACAGCATGGTAGAAACCACTGAGCCTGACAGGCCCCGGTCCTACAACACCTTGCTCACAACAGCCACGCCATTAAAGCCAGCGACTGTAAAACAGGATGGAAGATCGGACCCTGCGACAGAAGATCTTCTCTCAGGGGTAGACGTCAGGGGAGTCTGCCACCAGACGCACCAGGTCCGCTTACCAGGAGCGGTGCGGCCAGCCTGGAGCAAACAGGATTGTCGGAATCCCTACGGCTTCCACTCAGCGCAGCAGGCGAGGAAGAAGTTTCAGAGGAGGGAAGGCGTAAATTAGGCGATAGTGACCCCAAGGCCACCAATGCGTTCGCCCACGGGTCCTTAAACCTGGCCACGAACCGTGGCACCTTCCGAATGAGACGAGACGCTAGAAGGTCCACGTCTGGAGTACCCCACTTTTGGCACAGGCTCTGAAACACCTCCGGGTGAAGTGACTTCTCCTTGGTCCAGCTTTTGGCGACTCAGATAGTCGGCCTGCCAATTCTGAAACCCCAGGAATGTACACAGCCGACAGAACCGGAACGGACCTTTCGGCTCACCGAAGGATGTGCGTGACCTCCGTCGCCGCAGCTGAACTCCGTGTGTGTCCCTGATGGTTGAAGGACGCCACGGCCGTGGGGTTGTCGGACTGGATCCTAACCGGTCGGGCCCTGCAGATCCAGGGACCACCTGGCAAGGCACAGCTTGATCGTTCGGAGCTCCAGAATATTGATCGGCAGGCGGGACTCCTCCTGAGTCCAGCGCCCCTGGGCTGACCGAGTGCCCCAAACGCCTCACCAACCGGAGAGGCTGGCATCCGTCATGACCACTGTTCAGAGGCACAGTAGAAATGACTTCCCGGTCCGAAGCACCGGAGATGTCAGCCACCACACCAGGGAAGACTTGACCAGATGGGTCAACTGAATCTGGGAATCCAGAGAGGACGGGAGCTTGTCCGAACGAGACAGCATTTCCATCTGTAGCTCCCTGGTGTGGAATTGGGCATATGGGACCGCCTCGAAAGAGGCCACCATCAGACCCAGAACTGTCATGCAGAATCGAAGAGACGACCACTTCTGGACCGACAACTGCTGCACAGCAGATCGCAGGGACTTCAGTTTCTCCGTCGGGAGGAAAACCCGCGCCTCCGCACAATCCAGGACTAGCCCCAGGTATTCCAGTCTCTGGGACGGAACTAACACTGACTTCTGGATATTCAGAAGCCAGCCGAACTCTTGGAGAGTCTGACACGTGATAGACACGTCCTCCTCTAACTCTGAGACTGAGGAAGCTCTCAGGAGAAGGTCGTCCAGATATCCCGCGATAGCGATTCCTCGCTGCCTTAGCAGGGCCAGTATCAGGGCGAGCGCCTTGGTAAAAACCTGTGGCGCCGATGCCAGGCCGAACGGGAGGGCCACAAATTGAAAATGGTCCTCCCCGACCGCAAAGCGCAGAATCTCTGGTGCTTTGTGCAAATGGGAACATGCAGGTACGCGTCCATGATATCCAAGGACGCCATGAAGTCTCCCTGATGGAGTGCCGCTATCACCGAGCGAATCGACTCCATCCTGAATTTTTGTAACTTGACAAAACACTTGAAGGCCTTGAGGTCCAGGATTGGACAGACCCCTTCCTTCTTGGGGACCACAAACAGATTGGAGTAAAACCCCTGAAACCGTTCCAGTGAGGGAACTGGCACAATCACTCCCCTGACCAGAAGATCCTGGACAGCCCCCGCCAGAGCCAGCCGGCGTTCCGGAGGTTGGAAGGAAAGAATCCGTTTGGTGGACAAGAGAGAAACTCTATCTTGTCCCCCGAGGAAACTACGTCGCAAACCCAACGGTCAGAAAGAAGAGACCTCCACCGAGCCGCAAAGTCGGCCCCCCACCCGAGACACGGGCGGGGGCAAACCTTCATGCGGAAGCAGGTTTGTCCGCAGGCTCGTTAGGCTTGCGGTACCAGGCGTGCTTCTGCCCCGCAGCGGGGCCTCAGCGCCTTGCGGATTTTTACCCGCTGTGCTGGGTGCACGAAAAAAACCCTTGGGGGTAGAAAAGGAGGGCCCTTGCTTACGGCAAGGCTCCTTGCCTTTCCCAGACTGTGGAAGCAGCGTGCTCTTACCACCCGTGGCATCCTTAATGATGTCATCCAGGGATGACCCAGAAAGCCGCTCACCCTTAAAGGGTAAATCCACCAAGGCCTTTTTGAGGATTGGTCCGCAGACCAGCATTTCAGCCACACAAGGCGGCGCAATACCACCGCTTAGGCGGAGGCCCTGGAAAGCAAGGGGAGCGTATCCAGAACCGACTCGCAGACGAATATCAGACCCTGAACCAACCGTTTTAGCCAGGTCCTTACAGGTCTCGGAAGCATCCTGTGCCTCCAGCTCCTGCAGCAGGAGCTTCGCCCTTTCAGTCAGTCTGTGACACTAGAGTCCCAGCCAAACCCGGCCCCACCGCCGAACCCACAGCCTCCACTCTCCTATCAGCAGGGTCCTTAAAGGCAGGAGTCCCTTCCATGTAACGTGGTGGCTTTGCTCAATCTGGACACGGGAGGGTCCACAGAAGGAGGAAAGACCCACTTTTTTTACAAAGTCCTCCTCAAAGGGATAAAAGGTCGCAAAGCACTTTGGGAAAGCAAAGACTTTCTGCGGCGTATCCCATCCTTGTACAATAAATTGTCCAAATAAGGAACACAAGGAAACACATTTGTAGCGTTCGGCGGTTTGCGGAACCCAAAAGGGACCAGCACATCCGGTGCCTCCGCCAAAACCTCAAGTCTTTGAGTTTCACGCACCGCAGAAATAAGAGCTCCAACAAATTCCTTGTCAGTAGTTGACCCTGAAACAGAGTCATCCTCACTGTCCGCATGGGTCAAGCCCGCATCCTCTGAAACTACAGAGGCAGGGGCAATAGCCAGGCATGGTTCTGTGTTAGAGGCATCCCCAGAAGCAAGCTCAGGGAGGGGGCGCTTTTTACCCCCCATTCGAGCACCAGTTGCTTCAAACCTGGTGAGAAAAAACTTCCAGGGCAGCAGACATTGCAAACAGATGTGGCAGGGGGAGGGGCATCAAGGGTTTACTCAGGCATGTGTGGGGAAGAAGTACCTGGCTCAGGCTCCATAGTGCCCCACTGCTGTGTCACCCCAACTGCAAAGCAGAAAACACCCACGGTCACCTCCCGGCCGTTACAGAGTATGGGGGCCCCCAGGGAACTCACCACCCCGCCCGATGCAGCGTGAGCTGAGAGGAGTCTGAAGCGTGCCGAGAAGCCGGCCACGCTGCTGACTATCCCCTCAGAGATGGCCGCCGTATATGCAAAAACGCCATAGGACCACAGGAAAATGGCCGCCGAGCAATATAAAGCGTGACTACGGCAAAATGGCGGCCGTTGCACATTTAAAAAGCCCAAAGTGACACAGCAATAAAGCGCAGCACACAAAAGACCCTGTAGTGAACACACACAGCCCCCACTACACACAGGCCCCGGTGTAATAAAAGAGACCCCTGAAAGCCCCCCCTCACAGCCGCTACCCAAATGGGAAAGGAGGGAGAGGAATTAAGTGAGAGAGGAAAGCAGGGCAAACCCTCAGTCGACCTCCCAGGGGAAAATTCCAGCCATACCACCTTACCTGAGCAAGGGGCCACTACTTGCCCGTCCTGCGACCACCGGCTGGAGGTATCCCATACAGAACCAACGTCCGCATAAAACGGCATGGCTGTCGGCCAGACACACTGTGACAAAGCCATACAGACCTAGAACAAGATGTTCCCCGGCCGCCCCCGGAGCAAAGGGGCCTGTCGTGTACGACCCAGAGCTGAGCTGAGGGCTGGCACATGCTCGTAGGCCGAACATGGGGGGACTACAAGAGTCTAAGACCCAGCCTGTCACCCATTCGGCAGTTGATAGAAGAATCTCAGGATTAAAAAATGCAGGAACAAAATAATAAAAAGCGAAAAAAAATCTCCAGAGTACAGGACTCCAGAGTGCCTGTCCTCTCCTGTCATTAGGCAGAGAAAAACTGAGGCTGCTAGAGCAGGGTGTGGGTTATACCTGGGGGGCCACGCCCCCTGGGAGGAGCCGCACTGAGGAAAGTGTTGTTAACACTTAAAGTGCTTTTTTTCTGCCTAAACTCTCCTGAAGGGAGCGGATATAACTCTAAGGTCAAAGGCTGCTGTGTCGGTCCATGAACGGAAGAGAAATAGGGTTTACAACCCCTTTAAGCATTAATTTAGAATTGCCAAACTCTTTATACACTCCTGGAGTAAAAATCTAATAACATTATTTCTGGTATTAAGGTTTGAACATGCACTACAGACACAGATTTAGCCGTTATTGATATATTACATCTTTATAAATAAAACCCAGTTTCACAAAACAAATGTATTGCTTTTTGACAAGCAATAGTAAAACTTGAAAATATGAAACATTTAAAAACTGCCACGCCATTGCACATATTACCTGAAATATATTATCAACATTAAATATTAAAAGAAAATAAGAAAAATACTTTTATGTGGTAGTGCAACGTTAATTTTGACGTCAACTTTCAATTTAGTTATAGTCTTGACTAAAATACCATTTTAGTCATCAATTGTTTCAGTCATATTCAGTAGACTAAAA
Organism: Rana temporaria; assembly: GCF_905171775.1. Classification (NCBI taxonomy): domain Eukaryota; kingdom Metazoa; phylum Chordata; class Amphibia; order Anura; family Ranidae; genus Rana; species Rana temporaria. Next base: position 212,957,661 of record NC_053489.1, on the reverse strand, counting down.
AAGTATTTTAGTCAACAAAAATATTTTAGTCAAGGACAATATACGAGGTACAAGCAGGCAGATTACACAGACTGTAAGAAACCTGCGAATTGCATCCGCGATATGCTGATTATGGGTGCAATGCTTTGCAGGCTCAGAAAAATATAAAATGTACTTTTTTTTTTTTAACCTACAAAAAAGGAGATACACACACACACACACATATACATTATATATATATATATATATATATATATATATATATATATATATATATATATATAAATAAATAAATAAATAAATAAAAGGATTCCCTGAATTCACCTTCGTTTTTATCAATCTTGTTGATCATTCGCCTTAATGGTTCTATATACTTGGAAAGTTGTTTCAGCTTCTCCAGGTATTGCTGCTCCTCTGACTGGTTGTTGCTTGAAGGGCTCATCACAGAGTTTGGATTGCCTTTATAACAAACATACAAAAATAATAAGGTTTGAAGGAGTCCCAAAACACTTACGGAACCGGCTAACAGATGTGTTAGGGTATCAGACATGGGTTAGGTATGCATCAGGGCATGGATTTCAAGCAACACTTGGGGCATTTACCTGGGGTATTCAGGGGACCTGGAGAGGGCACGCTGAAATTCTGAGGAGTGCGAGCAGATGCTGGGCTCTGGGAAGGCTGTGGGGATGGGCTTGGCAGGAAAATTGGGGAGGGTGCTGTACCAGAGCTACAAAGAGAAGACATAAGCACTTTATCATTTTAGAACAGCTAAACGATCGATCACTGAGAATTTCTACACAATATAACTAAATTCTTACGAATAAATCTTAGCTGCTCAATTTTATTATGTTACATTTACTGTTGAATGCATTTTATTGCATCTGATAACCCCTGAAAAATATCTGTTGATTCAGCCAGGAAACTTCTGAGCCGATAAGTCAGCAGAGGCACAGCAAATTAACAGCCATATTTTTTATATGTCTAGCAAAACCCATAGCAGTAAAATGTAATACCACCGCTTAGGTGTTCAAATATAATGTAAACCTTGTGGACATATCTAATGCTCACAGCATATACACCCTAAAGCAGGGGTAAGCAACCTTAAAAAGAGGTGGAGATCTAGCTGAACAACACTGGAGAAGTCAAAAAGATCACCGGCACAGTGTCACCTCCTCAGACCTGATTTAAACCTCTAATTGCTGTATTACTGTGTCGCAAGCACCTGCATCGCATAACAATCATGGTTTTAAAGCAGGTTTGGGAAGTGAATGGTGACTTGTACTGGGGGTGGGGTGTACCCAAAAAGTCTCAAGCAAGAGGGAGCTTTGCTGATGTGAAATGGTAATAGTAGGCACGATTTGATGCCCGTGATGCAGAGCTTTTACTTTCAGGAGTTTACAGGCTCATTTTAACAAGACATGGTAGTGGAGATTCTTTGGTATAGCAACATTTCTGCAAGTGTACATACAGTTGTGCTCATAAGTTCACATACCCTGGCAGAATTTATGATTTCTTGGCCATTTTTCAGAGAATATGAATGATAACACAAACTTTTTTCACCCATGGTTAGTGTTTGGCTGAAGCCATTCATCATCAATTCAATGTTTACTCTTTTAATCATAATGAAAACAGAACTACCCAAATGACCCTGATCAAAAGTTTACATGCCCTGATGACATGCACACAAGTTTAACGGCTATTAAAAAGGTAACCATTCTCATCTGTGATTTGTATGCTTGCAATTAGTGCGTATATAAAAAAAGTCAATGAGTTTCTGGACTCCTGACAAACCCTTACATCTTTCATCCAGTGCTGCACTGATGTTTCTGGATTCTGAGTCATGGGGGGAAAAGCAAAACAATTGTCAAAGGATCTGCAGGGAAAAGGTTGTTGAACTGCATAAAAATGGAAAGGGATATAGAAAGATATCCAAGGAATTGAGAATGCTAATCAGCAGTGTCCAAACTCTAATCAAGAAGTGGAAAATGAGGGGTTCTGTTGAAACCAAACCACGGTCAGGTAGACCAACAAAAATTTCAGCCATAACTGCCAGGAAAATTGTTCGGGATGCAAAGAAAAACCCACAAATAACTTCAGGTGAAATACAGGACTCTGAAAACATGTGGTGTGGATTTTTCAAAATGCACAATAAGGAGGCACTTGAAAAAAGATTGGCTGTCTGGTGGAGTCGCCAGAAGAAATCCATTACTACACAAATGCCACAAAGTATCCCGCTTACAATACGCCAAACAGCACAGAGACAAGCCTCAAACCTTCTGGCACCAAGTCATTTGGAGTGATGGGATCAAAATTGAGCTTTTTGGCCATAACCATAAACGCTTCATTTGGAGAGGAGTCAACAAGGCCTATGATGAAAGGTACACCAATCCGACTGTGAAAAACGGAGATTGATCGCTTATGTTTTGGGGATTTGTGACCTACAAAAGGCACAGGAAATTTGGTTAAAATTGATGGCAAGATTAATGCAGTATGTTACCAAAAAATACTGGAGATACATGTGCGATCATCAGCCAGGAAGCTGCGCATGGGATGTACTTGGACATTCCAACATGACAATGATCCAAAACACAAGGTCAAGTCGACCTGTGATTGGCTACAGCAGAAAAAAGTGAAGGTTCTGGAGTGGCCATCTCAGTCTCCTGACCTCAATATCATTAAGCCACTCTGGGGAGATCTCAAAATGTGCAGTTCATGCAAGACAACCCAAGAATTTCCAGGAACTGGGAGGCTTTTTGCCAAGAGGAATTGGCAGCTTTACCATCTTGGCTAAAGAGCCTCATCCACAAAAGACTTCAAGCTGTCATTGATGTTAAATGGGCAATACACGGTATTAAGAACTGGGGTGTGTAAACTCTGAACTTTTGGGTAGTTTCTGTTGTCATCATGATTTAAAAAAGAGTAAACACAGTTGATTGATAATAAATGGCTTCAGCCAAACACTAACCATGAGTGAAAGAAATGTTTGTTTGTTATCCATATTCTCTGAAAAATAACCAAGAAGTCAAAGTCTGCCAGGGTATGTAAACTTATGAGCACAACTGTATATTCACAAAAGAAAAAGAAAAAGAAAAAAAATAAGTGAACAAGGCACGGCTGTATAAGGCTAGGTTCACACATGTGTGTTATGGTTAATGCATTTTTTGACACACATTTTTGGAGTGTTTTTGGGAGGTATGTTATGCGGGAGAAACATAACCAATGCAAGCACTGCGTTCAATGCTTTCCATTGAATTTGCTTTGAAGGCCATGAAACAATAAAAAATAAAAAAAAGCAACCTGTAGCGGTCAAAAAAAAAAAAAAAAGTCCATAGCCCTTTCCAAAATATGCGCCAGTTAAAGTGGTAGTAAACTTGGGCATGTTTTAAAATACCTGCAAGGTGAATAACACATTATTAATACTTACCTCAGAACGAAGCCCTCCCACTGTCACCGCTGAAAGGCGCTTCCATCTTCACATGCTTCGGCCACCTGACTGGCCGAGCCGTGGTGATGTCACTCCCGCAAATAAAGTCATGGGCATGGCACACAGCTCTGAAGGAACTGCCTGGGTAGGCTGTTCATTCAGAACGCATGCACTGGTGATGTCACCGGCTGCGTGCGGTGTGAAAATCTCCTAAAAACACTGCAAGTTTATTATAGGCTTACCTGTAGGTACAAGTCCAAAAAAGAAGTTTACTACCACTTTACCTAGCCTATATGCATTCAAGCATTAATATTTACCATATTTACAGTGCTGCAGATACTCCATGTTTTCCAATGGAAGGAGGAGCATGCTTTCAGATATACAACCATCCTAATTATGTGATTTTATTTAAAATCATAACCAGGGATAGGAATACAGAGCTACTCCAGTAGTTGTGTTGGCTTTATGCAAAAAGAAAACACAAGTGCGCAGACAGCTCTCGGGGCCAAAAAGGAGATACCACAAGGTGCCTAAAACGGGGCATGTGCCACAAACAGATTTCACATTTCAGCAAATTTGGGACTCTAAATCTACCGACTTTCTCTTTCCCATGACTCAACGCATACACTTTCTATATGGTTGCCATGGTGTTGGCACTACATTGTGGAGCAGAAGATCTCATACCAAGGTCTGGCATAGGTATGTGCAGACACCTTAAGGAGTCTTATCATGGCCATGTCTTACTTCTGACTTGTGCATAGGTGACAGTTGCAGTTTAAAAAAAAAAAAAAAGTTTGGATGGCATACCTACAAATTAAAGTGAAGCTGTGTTTTAAACCCAAAGTTAACAAAAATACTTCATAAAACTGGGCAAACAAGGAACAAAAGGTTCTCACCTGACATTGGAGTTGGGTTGAGACATTGACTGTGAGGGCTGTGGGGATGGCTGAGGAGGTGGTGGCATCTGCACCTGCTGCACAGGCGATGGTGATGACACTAAAGAGATATTGCCCTGATTTACCTGTAAAAAATGTTGCATTTGTGAAAGAAGAAAAGTGAAGCAGCATTGCAGTTTAACTGGATTCTAAAAGTGTAGTGTCAACTAAAAACAATGCCAAACACAACACAACTAGAAACAATTCCAAAACACAACACTAGGAAATGCCTGGTGCAGGTGCTGCAGAGAGAATGTTAGATTCAGAACCATCTTCATAAAGCCTGAGTAAGAGAAACATGGATGTTAGCAGTAATTAGACAGTACCCAGAGCCTTAATAATGCCTTCTTAAAGAAGTTGTAAATCACTGGACATTTTATTTTTTATTCCCACCTGCACGGCAAAAGGCATAATGTGCTAGTATGCATCGCATACTAGCATATTAATTGAAACTTACCTGAAAACAAAAAGCTCTTCCAACGATACAATGTCACCACTGGAGGCTGCTTCTATCTTCACCCGTCTTGCTTGCGGAGTCGGAGACTCCGGCTCCATGACTGGCTGAAGCCGCAATGACATCATGGCTCTGAAGGAACCTCACGGGTGGTCGTTCCTTCAGAGCGCATGCGCCAGTGATGTTACTGGCTGCTTGTACAGTAAATATCACCTAAACAGTGCATGTTTAGGAGATATTTACACTACCTAAAGGTAAGCCTTTCCTATAGGCAAATGTACGTGTACTGTATTCAAAATAAGATGCTTGACAGTTTCCTTAAGAATAAAAATGACAAAGCAAAAAGCTACAGCCACTTGGCTTACTATACGTTTACAAAAAAGGGAAAAAAATGTTTTATTAAGCACTAATCAAAATGTTCATGTAACTTGAGCCCACATACTGTATCCAACATCTGGTTTCCCAGTTAGTCAGATATAGACAGCATGGCATTAAAGACGTATATACTGTCTATCTCCCAGTTCATGCACATTTTAAGTATCCAAGTTCAAAAACAAGAATGTAAGATATTGCAACTTACTGTTCCTTCGATATGGTGGCTGCAATCATTAAAAATTTTCAGGCTATGTACATTTTTCGTAAAAACAGAAAATACCTATTGATCTTGCCATAATTGTAATTTGTTTCTCTTCCTGTGAGCTAGGAAAAAAAAACAATCTTGGTTTTTAAAATCTTTTTTTTAAAGTTCCCATTTTTCAACTACTAATCTCTACTAATCAACCTGCATGAAACGGACATTAACGAAAAGGCATAAGTACTTTGAGTCTAGCCTGGATGACAACCAAGGTTGCCTCTATAGATACAGTGGAGTGAGCATAGCCATCCTAGTAAGGGAAGTGTGTAATTTGTGGGATTAAAAGGGTGAAAAATGAAACAAAGCCTCAAAAAAAAAAAAAGATAAACTAATGCAGCCATGACATCAAGGGACTGGTAAGCTGAAGTAACATTTTGGGAGGGCTTAGATGTGATTTCAGCAAAATATCATACGTTGCAAGTGAACATTTCCATACTGACCTGGTTTGATGAAAAATTTTCAAAATAGTCCAAGCGAACATTTATTCACCTATCGCTTTCTATAGCGATCACTGCACATGCTAAATGAAATGGTCAGACTTTAAATTTTCTTGCTGAAGAACAAAGATTGCACAAATGTAATATTCCAAGCAGCAGATGGGGGTGGGGTTAAAAAATAAAATAAAAATCACTGCAACAACCAGGAGAAAAATGCCACTTCAGCGACCAATTTTACAGTACGACTCTAAACGCTGCAACAGGAAGCATACGTTTTGAATTCACTATATGGGAAAGCTATGCCTGAGTGTTGTGCCATTTAGTCAACTGTTAATTTGCAACATGAACTCTATGCTAATCAAAGCAATCTAAATAGTAAGAAAAGAGCAAAAGCCAACCACACTATAGTTCTAGAGGAACATGCACAATAACAAACATCACAATCCAACAGAAGCAGATCTAAATCTACATGAGACATGGTTAAAAATCCCACATAGAAAACTTCATTTCAGAATAAGCAGATCAAGGCTGCCAACCCAGGAGAACAGATTCTTAATGGCTTGTCATAGCTCTAGCACCCACAAGTCAGTCAATACCTGTGGGATCTGCTGTCCTCCCATAGGGATGGAGTTTGGAGGCGTGTCAGATTCATTGGTGGGTGTGAACCGCGACCTTATTGTCATCCCACCTCGAGTCATAGATGCGGTGATCATCTTTGGAGGACAGAGGGACAACAGACAAAAGTAAAAACAAGAAATGCAGTGCAAGTGGTGAAAGGGAAAGGTATGCATGCATGCAAAAAAAAAAAAAAAGCCAAAAAGGGCAGGGAACCCAGGAACACCCTACAAACTAAAGAAAGCATTCTACAGCACCCCAAGCATAGAACACTTCTAATAAGAGCTTGCAGATCACAAACAGAGTCAAAAAGCACATACCCAGAGCATCCTCATGTCTGCATTTTCTACTACTTGACAGTTTTTCTGACAAGCTTCAAAATGTTCTTACCTCACTGGGTTATGCACCACCTTCAGGTAACTGGACACTGATGAAAAGATGGTGTCCTCTCCTGCATAACCCCTCCCATATGGAAAGTACCTCAGTTCTTTTTGATAGTGTCTGTGCAAAGAGATGTACAGCAGTGACCATCACCTTTAACATTACCAGATTCACAACAGTTCTCATTGGCCTGACAGAATCCTTTGACAGTATCCTCTGAGCAGACAGGGACAGCTGCTTAGCAAAGGTACCATTGGTCATATTTCTTCTAAATGGTGAAGAGGAGGGAACACATTGGGGAAGGCTGACCGGTACCCTTTGTCAGGTCAGGAAGACTAGACCTAGCCTCCCGGTGTAACTTCCCCTGAGGGTCAGGGGGTCTCATTTGGCTCAAAACCCTTTCCCATACAGAGCACTCTACTTCTAGAACACCTGCTTATGTAACTATGGAGGATTTGTTGTCTGTCTTAGCGGGTATTCAGTGGCAACTCTTTGGGAAACTCCTTACAGTGAGTTGAGGAGAAATGTGAAAACGGGTGCACCCTTACTTCCCTTTCTTTTGGGTGTAGGAGGAAATGGTGGATGACAAGCAAGACTCAGATGGTGGGGGGCCCAAAGAGGGTGGGGGGAGAATCCTCTATCTGGGGACTCTGCACCCAAAAGAGCCATGGGTCAGAGCAGTGTTTCTCAACTCAAGTCCTCAAGGCGCCCCAACAGGTCATGTTTTCAGGCTTTCCATTATTTTGCACAGGTGATTTGATCAGTTTCACTGCCTTGGTAACTACCACAGCCATTTCATCTGAGGGAAATCCTGAAAACATGACCTGTTGGGGCGCCTCGAGGACCGGAGTTGAGAAACAGTGGGTCAGAGTTTAACTCAGACCCAGACAGCCATTGAGTTCTCACTGAAATGGTCTACTCTGGTCTGAAGTTGCCTTTTCCTGGGTCTTCAGCTCTAATGGTATTACCAATGGTGTAATGACAGCCGCCACAGCATTCCCAGTCATTTTTTTTGCACCCTCATCTCAAGGAGGTCATGTAGGCTGATTGGGCTCTCCCCAACAAGGTCTTCTGTCCAACAAAAATTTGCTCAGCTACACCCAATGAAGATAGATATCGCCAAGAAGTGGAGTAGGACCTCTGTGTATGCAGCAGTCTTGTATGCCAATAAAAGCTTTATTTGCCCAGTGAATGACATTCCAGGCTTTAAAGGATAAATTAAAAAAACTTCTGAAGACTTTGATTTATTTCTTCTTACTTTGGTAGGGCCAAGTTACAGCCAGCAGTTGCAGCAACTGGAGTCTGCCAGAGCCTTAAAATAGAACCATAGGCAAAAACTCTCTTTTTCGTTATGGATAGAAGAGAGGGTTATAACCAGTGTCAGTTTTTTAGTTTTTTTTTTGCCATCCGTGTCCCTTTGGGGAGATCCACCTTTACTTCCTATCCCATAGCCAAAACAGTAAGCGAGAAGAAATCCCTGCAAATTAAAGGAACCCACAAGTCACCAGAACTAGTGTCCCCATTGAAAGATTTTCCCTCTACTACTTTTCTGGGGACAACTCAAAACATAGGATTTTCTTTTACATTCACTTTCAATGATAATGGCAAACAGGGCGAGTCTCCCTAACAGGGGCAGAGACGGCAAATACTTGACAGGTGTTGAAACCCTTCTCCACCAGTCAAAACAAAAAAATTCCTTCATTTCGTTATACATTAAAATAGGAGTAATACACCTGTACAGAAGGTTCGACATCGTGGGTAGCAAGGTCCAGTTACACAAGGGTTTGGTAGATTTCCCTTGGGCTCTTCATTTTGCTATGGATGACGTCAAGGAGTTCATTCAGCAAATTTCCCGCTTGAGACTAACCTACATACAATACATTCAGGATTTCCTGGCTAAAGTGTTGGTCTGTAGAGTTGCCCTGCAAGAAGCTATTGATAAGTTTTCCTTTCATGAGGAACTTCTCTTTGGGCCAAATATGGACAAGTATAGCCAGAAGATTTGGGGAGGTAAAAGTTCACTTTTGTCAAATTCAGAAGTGTATGCCCACGACCCAGAGGGGAAACATTCCTACTAGTTCAAAACCTGTTTCTACGAGGCGGTCCTTTCATTGTTCTCAGGCTTTGGCATCCAGAGCAAAACCTCAAGGCCACTTCTACCAGAAGTTCTGGTCCTCCAAGCCAGCAAAACTGGCTTGGAGGACCAGAAAAACGTCCTGAAACGTCCTGGAGGACCAGAAAAACGTCCAAAGTACTGGCAAAACTTCTCAATGAAGGGGTGCCCCAACTCATTTGGATGTTTTCTTTTGTGAAAGTTTGGCAGGGAGAAGAAACCAAATGAGTGGTTATACAATAGCTCATGGTTACAGGCTGGAGTCTCGAAGTTTACCCCCTGCACACTTCATGCTTTCAAATGTATTTATAAATCTGCAAAAAATAGCTACTTTTGCAGGCACTTGAGCATTTCCCATCTTAGGCTCAGTTCATATATATGCGAATTAGATGCGTGTTGAACTGCATCCAATTCAGTGGTTCACGTATATGTGGTGCATCCCTGGTGTGAAGTCCCGTGCACGTTCTGAGCACTTTGGTAAGGTTCAGATACAAATTTCAGGTTCATTGAGGTTCATTGACTTCCATGGAAACTCTTCTGAATCGCAGTTTTCACTTGTGTTCTGGATTCCGTTTAGAATTTCAGCACGATTGTTCCCCTACTACAGGGGTTAAAAACTTTTATCTACTACATATTGGCCAGCACTGAAATCACAGCTGTGACAAAAATCAGGTTACATGATGTGCAAATTTTAATCAGAACCACATGAAAAATACACCTGAATCACTGAACACTTGTTTTTTTTAATTCGCAGTGAAAATAGACATACAATTCACAAAAGTTTTGAATGGAATCAGTATGTAATGTAGTGGCTTTGCTTCATTCAGAGGATTTCCTGGCATCAGTGGACATAAAGAATGCTTACCTGTATTCCCTGTTCTTTCCTCCTCACCAGATGTTCCTACAATTTGCGGGGGGGGCAGGGGCCCCGGATAAAGGTTTCAGTTGGACAATAGCATATATAAATCATCAAGGGGTGCCAGAAGCCAAGCAACCGAAAAGGGGTTGGACCTCATTTTGTTGTGGGCAGAGATCCATGTTCCTCTTCTGACCGCAGTGCATAACCCAGGAGTGAATAACTGGCAGGACATTCTTGTGAGTAAGGATTAATAGAGCTGCTCCGAGTCCCATGTTATGATAAAGAAAAATTTACTTGACTCGCTTGTAAAATTAATTTTTTGGAAGTACACCATGAGACACAGAAGTCGGTCCCCTCTGAGTTGGAATGTATAGCTTGTTACAAAACTGAGGTACTTTCTCTAAGTAAGGAATTATACAGGAGAGGACTGTAGGTAGCCTATAACCCTGTGAGTAAAGATAATAGAGCTGCTCTGTGTCCCGCGATGTACCCCTAGAAATAGATTTTACAGTCAAGTCCAAAATCTAGTTAATACCTGGCATGTAACAGCAGATTTCAATTTAGAGAAATTGCAGTCAACTTTTATTGCTAAAGAGAGTTAAGACAACTAAGGAATTAACCTTAGTGGAACACATTCCACTGCACGCCATACTGCTGGCAATCCATACATTATAGGACTACACGTGTCACATAAGGACCAAGTGAGCCAACATTTAAAGTGAAAAAAATAAATAAATAAAGTTGATGTCTAGGCCATGCAGAAGAAGCCAACAAACAAATGGACAGTTATGTCAGGCGAAATATTTAATGGCCAATATCCAAAATTCTAAATATACTGCTTCAGCATTGCTGAGGCTTTTGCCCAATTTGAAAAGGAAAAAAGTCACATGTATAATGAATGGATGAAATCAAAGCAAATGGGAGGATGACCCGATGAAAATTTGGAGGGATTTTGAGATCAGTCACAAAGAAAGATACTGTCACCTACTCCCTCCGCTATAACAATTTAGTCCACTACCAGCTGACAGACCAGCTTAATCCAAGCAAGTGTGAGAACAAAAAATAAATAGAAAACATTGTCCATCTATCCAACATGGTTAGGGCCTGTAACCCCTGTTAATGCATCAACCCTGAAAGTCCATCATCTATTACATTATGAAGTACATGTGCAACGCATGTCCAAGCGGTTAGTTTGTTAGCCCAACCTGCATTGCTGTTTAGAATGATTTGAGCTATCCATAATCATCAGGACTGCAGAAGACTTTTCTACAACCAGCAGGCGTATTACTGCACCCAACACCCAAAAACCAGCAGCGAAGGAGCAGTGCAAGTTAAATTAAACAAAATGTGAAATTATTTCAAATCTTTTGCAATCAAATTTTTGCGAAAAAAAAGGGAAGCGTGACTTTACAGCATTTCCCAACAATCCAATAGAAAGGCTCAGAGTTTCAGACTTAAAAACTAGGCAGGGTTTATTAGAAACTGATGAGTTTCAATGAAAATGGGCATGTTGGATAGATTAGGCATTTAAAGACCAACTCCAAAAAGGGGAAAAAAATAACCACACAATTGCAGAGGGGAGCTTGCTGGCATAAGGAATAACGCAAGAATTTGCACCTTAATCCTCTGTCCATAAACAAGTACGGTAGTTAATCATTGCAGTGCTGAGGGTAGGGGGCCCAATGAAAGGATGGACTTTTTAACCACTTTAGGTCCGCATAACGAAGATATACGTCAGCAGAATGGCACCGCTGGGCACAATCACGTACCTGTACGTGGTTGTATTAAGCCCAGCGGTGGGCCGCGGGCGCGCTCCCACGACCCGGTCCAAAGCCCCGGGACTCACGGACCCGATCACCGCTAGAGTCCGTCGATCGGCCCCCGGAGCTGAAGAACGGGGAGAGCCGTATGTAAACACGGCTTCCCCGTTCTTCACTGTGGCGCTGTCATCGATTGTGTGTTCCCCAATATAGGGACGCACAATCAATGACGTCAGACCTATAGCCACACCCCCCTACAGTTGTAAAACACACACACTAGGTGACACATAACCACAAGGGGGCGCTGAAGGGGTTAACTCCCAAACTGCAACTGTCATTTTCACAATAAACAATGCTTTTTAAATGCATTTTTTGCTGTGAAAATGACAATGGTCCCAAAAACATGTGTCAAAATTGTCCGAAGTGTCCACCATAATGTTGCAGTCACGGAAAAAAAAAAAAAAAAAAAAAAAACCGCTGTTCGTCGCCATTAGTAGTAAAACAAAAAAAAGTTTTTTTTTTTTTTTTTATAAAAATGCAATAAAACTATCCCCTATTTTGTAAACGCTATAAATTTTGCGCAAACCAAATCGATAAACGCTTATTGCGATTTTTTTTACCAAAAAATAGGTAGAAGAATACATATCGGCCTAAACTGAGGAAATTTATATATATATATATATATATATATATATATATATATATATATATATATATATATATATATATATATGGGGGATATTTATTATAGCAAAAAGTAAAAAATATTGCATTTTTTTCAAAATTGTCGCTCTATTTTTGTTTATAGCGCAAAAAATAAAAACCGCAGAGGTGATCAAATACCACCAAAAGAAAGCTCTATTTGTGGGAAAAAAAGGACGCCAATTTTGTTTGGGAGCCACGTCGCACGACCGCGCAATTGTCAGTTAAAGCGATGCAGTGCCGAATCGCAAAAAGGGGCCTGGTCTTTTACCTGCATTTTGGTCCGGGTCTTAAGTGGTTACGTTTTCCTGGAGTTGGCCCTTAAAATGCATCCCGAACTAAAACATTTTATCTTAGTTTGAATTAAATATGGAACCCTGTCCGAGTTTTTCCTTTCTGACAACAGGAAATGAGAGGAGATCTCTCCAAAGAAAGGGAAATTCTCTGTCACTGGTTCCCCTCTATTCCTATTACAGCGACAGCTCAAAATTTAGAACTTTATAATTATGTCCCAGTGACAAGGCCATTGGAACAAAAATTAGAAGACAACGTGTCCCAGTAGGGAGACAGTAATATAAACCCTTTCACATTTCATTAAAAAGGAAAACAAATATTTATTTCAATCCACTAAGAATGATAAAGTATGAAATAATGATTTTTTTTTTTTAAAGGGGCCTTCTTTACTTCATAAACCTGCAATGCTGCTTCAAGTGGCTTTAAACTGCAACTAATTCCATGCAAAAATAACACAGCAAATTCACTTACCTGGCCCCCCGCTGCTGCCATATGAGCTTGAGCAGCTTGCTGCTGAGCAGCCTGCTGTTGCTGCTGCTGCTGCTGCTGTTGCTGCACTTGCTGTTGAACCGCTTGCTGTGCTGCCTGCTGTTGCTGAGCTTGCTTTTCTGCCTGCATCTGGGCTTGCGCTTGCTGTTGGGCTTGTTGAGCCTGTGCTTGTTGTTGTGCTTGTTGATGCACCTGCCGAGCTTGTACCTGCTGAGGAGATAAATAGAGGTGACATCTGCTAAGCTTTTATCTACTGACAAGGAAAAACTTGAGGGCATTTTCTGAAGCGTGCCTGCACCAGAATGCCAAGCATACGTTCAGAAGCTTTACCCTATTCTAACTGAAACCAGCAGGAGTATTCAGACATCGTTTCTCAAAAACTTTGAAGTTTTCATGTCCTATTGTTATAAAACATTGAATCCGAATTCATTGCCTTTTGATTCTTTTTTTTGGTTTGTTTACACTGATCAACATAAATAGACTCTTAAAGTGTCATTAAACCCACATCATTGCATGCTGTTCATACTCAGTCACTATGGGACTCACTGTTTGTATTCTGCAAAAAAGATCTGGTTGATCTTGCTGTTCTTTTTCCCTCCCATCAAAATGCCCAATGCAGTTGCTTCAGTTTGTTAAACATTTCCTCCCCATCACATCTGAGCAGCCCATGTGACTATAGAGTGGTAAACGACAGCCCACTCCCTCCCTCAGCATCCATGCCCACTAACCAGCTAAACACAATGGGGGTGGGATATTACATCTTAATTGATGGAGGTTTTACCCTCTTGTTCTAAGACACAGGCTAGAGGGGCATGACAGAGCCTATGACTGTCAGAAAACCACCCACACCATGTTATTTCCCAAAAAACAACAAATATTTGATTTCAAATTATTAGTATGTGAATTAATATATTTATTTTTACTCTGTATTCCAAAAGGTTGTTTTTATTTTAAACATGTGACCAGCAGCAAAACCAGAAACTCCAACAGTTTCCCTGCAGACAGGCTGGGAAATAGCTGGGTTGTGTGACATCTGTATTTTGATTAGGAAAAAAGGTACTTAGATTTGTTTTTATTAAAATAATTACAGGGCCATCATCCACATACAGAAAAAGAAGGGACTATGTAAATTAAAACAGTGTTTAGTATCACTTTAAAATGTCAAAATAGTGAAAATAGATCTCTATGAATTAAATAAAATGACAAAATGAAAAGAAGAAAAAAATAAAAAAATTAACTGTATAAGCATATACCCCTTCAAGTAAAGCTGGCTAGATTTCCAAATGGCAAAAACAAACTGAGGTTCAAGAGAGACCACTCAGAAAAGGAGTATCAGAGAACCTACGGCGGTTCATTTTAACAATATGAAAAACTATCGGATTGTACAAAAATAGATTAGCAATTTAAACAGCCTGCTGACCAATGGCGAGCAACCCTCCAGAACACCAATGTTAAAATTGGGGTAGAATGCACAAGCGTATCAGCTTTATGTTACAGCAACTAAGCAGTGATGACACATTACTGACATTTTTCCATATTGTGGGACAGTAGAATGTGCTTAATACAAAAATTATTCAACGTGAGGGTGCAGGCTTATTTTTTTCAATCCCGTGAAGCATTTTTTCTTTGATGAGGGACATGATCACCACTGTACCAATCGGCTTTGTGCAGACCTGGGCAAGAAAAACACACTGCAGTGACATGTGAAAGGCACACAGGGAATGTGCTCCATCCCCATTGCTTTTTGATATGGAAAGCCGACACATTCCATCTACTAGTGTAATCTGCATATGGTTAGATGAAGCAGATGTGAGGTTACATATAAAACCGAAAAAGATCATGTTAAACATAATACAGAGTGGCAAAAAAAAAAAAGATTTTTTTTTTATAAAAAACGCATTGTTTGGAATTATGTATCCAAATTAAAAGTAGATATATTTGCTCATTGCATTTACAAGCTCTGCTTCCTGATCCTTTTATAGATTACTGCAATTCTACAAGGCTGGGTCTATGTGACTGAATCTGACAGAACCTGTGCAGTTTTAATGGTGTGAAACATCATCAGTGGTCCTGATGGACAAAGACCATGTGATCTAGGCTGCCAAGGCTCAGACAGACAGAGCAGATTTAGTTTTTATAACAGAAAGATCGATTTTTTACTGAAACTAACACTTTGGTGCTAAATTATAAACTAAAGTGTGCATTTTAAAGCGTAAGCACGCTTACCCTTAAGTAAGTCCCAATGCCTATCTTCAGCAGCCTTCGAAAGCAAAAATGTTCACCTTAAACCGTTCAACTGAGAATTTCAGTGTGCGGTTTACAGCCCAACAAAGATCTTGTCAGAGTGTATGTAGCTTTCAAGTACTGCTAAAGATAGGCAATGGGGCCCACTAAGCGTAAAACACACTAAAATTGCACTTACCTTTTAACAAGTGGCCAGCTTTCAAGAAAACGTTAAATAAAAAAGTTAAAATACTTTTAAAAAAAAACAGGTTTTTCAAATAGCTTGCAGTTTTTGCATAAAAGTACCTGAAGCATCTTCAACTGTTGTTGCTGCTGTGGTGTGAGAGTTACTGACATAACTGGTTGCATAGACTGGCCTTGGGTTTGGGTGGAAAGCATCTGCTGCTGATTCTGTGCCACTTGCTGCTGTTGCAACTGGAGCTGCATCACTTGCTGTGGCTGCTGTTGCTGCAGTTGCGACTGCTGCTGCATAACCTGCTGAACCGGCTGTTGCTGTATTTGCTGCATGTGAGGAAATCTCAGCGATGTCTGCTGCTGTTGTTGCTGCTGCTGCTGCTGTTGTTGTTGCTGCTGCTGTTGCTGCTGCAGCTGCTAAATAAAGATAAGTAAAAGTAACATGACGCAAGAACAAACTTGACAAGATTCCTTTAAAGAGCAAGTATTTAGCCTCGTACACGCGATGCGTCAAACTTTTTGTCCAAAGGGCGTGTGCCTGGATTTTGTCTTCCATACTTTGTCAGCCAACAAACACAAACGTAGCGACGTACTACATGGAATTTAAGCTCTTAAGCGCCACCCCTTTGGGCACCTTCTGCTAATGTCGTGTTTGGTGAGCATAGATTCCGAGCATGCACGTTTGTACTTGTGCGACAGACTTTTGTACAGACGATACGAAAATCTGACAACAGACTGTTGTCCCCCGAAAATTTACTAGCCTGCCATCCAACATTTGTTGGCCAAAAGTTGGACAACAATTGTCTGAAGGAGCGCACCAACGGTCGGATTTTCGGCCAACAGTCTGTCCTCACACAATCAATCGGATCATGTGTACGAGGCTTTAGAATATTTGCATTTGATCAGCTGCTTTGTTGGGCAGAGGAGGCATAAGTGGTCTAACAGACCCCCGACGTCTCCATAATAGTACCTGTCACAAGGGCAACAATTATTATTATTATTTTTTTTTTTTAAAGAACCCCCCTTCCCCCTCCCCATGCTTATGCACAAATGCATATTCCACATATGCATATGTCAACGGTGATTGCACCACATGTGCGGTATTGCCGCAAACAGAGTAAGAGCAGATAACCTGTAATGGTTTTTACGTGTTGCCTATGGACAACTGTACATGACAATTGTAGGGACCATATTTTGTTGCCATTTCACAGCCATGCACGTTTTTAAGTTTGGTATTTATTACTCAACACAACATAATTTATTATACTTTGCCCAAAAATGGGCATTGCATTGTGTTTGTGTGCACTAAAATGTATTTAAGTATTTAATTCTGAAAATTTGAGCTTAAGGGGTTGTAAAAGGTAAAAAATGTTTTCCCTAAATAGCTTCCTTTACCTTAGTGCAGTCCTCCTTCACTTACCTCATCCCTGCATTTTGCTTTTAAATGTCCTTATTTCTTCTGAGAAATCCTCACTTCCTGTTCTTCTGTCTGTAACTACACACAGTAATGCAAGGCTTTCTCCCTGGTGTGGAGAAAGCCTCTTGGGGCGAGCAGGAGTGTCAGGACGCCCACTAACACACGGCTCCCTTCTCTATCTGCAAAGTAGAGTGTCCCGACACTCCTGCTCGCCCCCTTCCCCCTCAAGAGGCTTTCTCCACACCAGGGAGAAAGCCTTGCATTACTGTGTGTAGTTACAGACAAAAGAACAGGAAGGGAGGATTTCTCAGAAGAAATAAGGACATTTAAAAGCACAATCGAAGGATGAGGTAAGTGAAGGAGGACTGCACTAAGGTAAAGGAAGCCATTTAGGGGAAACAAAAAAAAAAAAAAAATTATATATATATATATATATATATATATATATATATATATATATATATATATATATATATATATATATATATATATAATTACCTTTACAACCCCTTTAACAAAACAGCAACCTTAATGTGCATTGTCAGACTTATCTGATAAATATACACAAAAGTCATCTTTGTACATGGTTAGCTCTGGGTTATTTTTTTTCCCTTCGTCTTATTTTTACTAGCTGGATCAGAGCATGTTCTTGTTTTGATGCTCATAGAAGCTGTATTGTTTTCTTTTTGTTGCTGCATTTACTTGAATGATGCCTTTAGCCAGGGTATGCCCAAATGACCGTTTTTTTTTTTTAATTTTCAAAAGTCAATAAAAATGTATAAAAAATGGCTGTGCAAATACAGCGCAACATAAAAAATAGGATTTTTGTACTCACCGTAAAATCCATTTCTGAGTTCATGGACGGACACAGCAGCATTGACCTTAGGGTTATATATCCTTCCTTTCAGGAGAGACTAGGCAGAAAAAAACAGCACTTCAAGTGTTAAAAACACTTTCCTCAGTACAGCACCTCCCAGGGGGCGGGTCCCCCAGGTACATCACACGCTCTGACTCATGCAGCTCCAGTTCGTAACAAGCAGTACAAACAAAACGGAGGGGTGGGTGCTGTGTCCGTCCATGAACTCGGAGAAATTGATTTTATGGCGAGTACAAAAATCCTATTTTCTCTTCCGTTCATGGACAGACACAGCAGCATTGACCTTAGGGACGTCCCCAAGCAGTGTAAAATTTTTTTCGAGGGGTGGGAAAAACACAGCAAACCAAGCTTCACCCCAAACAAAACCGGAGTTCCTCAACGGAGAAACTCCAACCTTAAACTGCCGCCTGGAAAACCTTGCGGCCAAAGGAAGGCATTCGAAGATGCACTCACATCCACCTTGTAAAACAGACGCTTGATGGCGGAAAGTCCAAGAGGCACCAATCACCCTGGTCGAATGCGCCGTAACCTGAAAGGGAGGTGCCCGCCACTTTAGGGCATAGGCCTGAAGCACGACCTGTCTGATCCACCTAGAAATGGTGGCCGACGAGACCGCCAGACCTTTCTTCGGACCAGTCACCGACACCAACAGTGAATCAGACTTCCGAAACTGAGCCGTAGCAGACAAGTACACCCGTAGGGCCCGAACCACGTCCAAGGAATGTAAAGTGGCCTCCTTCTGGTTTTTCGGCCGAGGACATAAAGATGGTAAAACAATGTCCTCATTAATGCGAAAAGCCGAAACAACCTTTGGAAGGAATGACTGCTGCGGCCGCAGCACCACCTTATCCTTATGGATGACCAAATAGGGAGCCTTGCAGGACAAGGCCGCCAGTTCAGATACCCGTCTGACCGAGGTAATTGCCACCAGGAAAACCACCTTCAAGGGGATCAACAAGGGGATTGTCCGAATGACCTCAAACGGGGCCTCTTGAAGCACTGAGAGGACTAAATTCAAGTCCCATGGAGGCAGTGAAGGACGCACAGGAGGGGACACATGCCGAACCCCCTGCACAAACGTACGCACCAGGGAGTGCGCCGCCAAGGGTCGCTGAAAGTAAACAGCTAGAGCCGATATCTGACTCTTAACGGTACTTAAGGCGAGAGCCTGATCCACTCCACGCTGTAGAAACAGCAGAATCTGGGAAATCACGTATGTACGGAGGTGCCATTTCATCTTTTCACACAGAGATGTAGGCCTTCCACGTACGATGGTAAATCTTTTGTGAAGTAGACTTCCGTGCTCGTAGCATGGTAGAGATCACTGAGCCCGACAGGCCTCGGTCCTTTAACACCTGGCTCTCAATAGCCATGCCGTTAAAGCCAGCGACTGTAAAGCAGGGTGAAAGATCGGACCCTGCGACAGAAGATCTTCTCTCAGGGGTAGACGCCAAGGGACGTCTGCCACCAGACGCACCAGTTACAGAGCGGCCAATCCGGGGCGATCAGGATTGTTGGTATCCCTTCGGCTTCCACTCTGCGCAGCAGGCGAGGAAGAAGCCTCAGAGGAGGGAAGGCGTAGATTAGGCGATAGCGACCCCATGGCGCCACCGACGCGTCTGCCCACGGGTCCCTTTGACCTGGCCACGAAGCCTGGCACCTTCCGATTGAGATGGGACGCCAGGAGGTCCACGTCTGGAGTGCCCCATTTTCGGCACAGACTCTGAAACACCTCTGGGTGTAGTGACCATTCTCCTTTGTCTAGTGTTTGGCGAATTAGGTAGTCGGCTTGCCAGTTTAGCACCCCTGGAATGTATACGGCCGACAGAGCCGGGACGTACCTTTCGGCCCACCGGAGGATGTGCGCGACTTCCGTCGCTGCAGCAGAGCTCCGTGTGCCTCCCTGATGATTGACGTATGCCACAGCCGTGGCGTTGTCGGACTGGATCCTGACTGGTCGGTCCTGCAGACCCAGGGACCACTTGGAGAGAGACACAATTTGATCGCTCGGCGCTCCAGTACATTGATTGGCAGGCGGGACTCCTCCCGAGTCCAGCGTCCCTGGGCACCCCAGACACCCCCCCAGCCAGAGAGGCTGGCATCCGTCGTGACCACTGTCCAATGGCACCGCAGAAAAGACTTCCCGCTCCGAAGTACCGGAGACGTCAGCCACCGACTTGACCAGTCGACTCACCCGAATCTGGTAATCCAGAGACAAAGGGAGCTTGTCCCAACGCGACAATCTCTTTCTGTAACACTCGGGTGTGGAATTGGGCATACGGAACTGCTTCGAAAGAGGCCACCATCAGACCCAGAACCCTCATGCAAAAGCGAAACGACGACCACTTCTGGGACGCCAACCGCTGCACCGCAGATTGCAATGTCTGAAGTTTTTCCGTTGGGAGAAAAACTTCTTGCCTCCAAAGAATCCAGGACTAAAACCCCAGGTATTCCAGCCGCTGAGACGGTACCAATACTGACTTCTGGACATTCAGTAGCCAGCCGAATTCTCGGAGGGTCTGGCAGATAAGACACATCCTCTTCTAAATCTGAGCTTGAGGAAGCTCTCAGGAGAAGGTCGTCCAGGTATCCTACGATAGCGATCCCGCGCTGCCTCAGCAGGGCCAGAACCGGAGCGAGCACCTTGGTGAAGACCCGTGGTGCCAAGGCCAGGCCGAACGGGAGGGCCACAAATTGAAAGTGGTCCTCTCCGATCGCAAAACGCAGAAACCTCTGGTGCTTTGCGCATATGGGGATTTGCAGGTATGCGTCCATGGTGTCCAAAGATGCCATAAAATCCTCCTGATGGAGTGCCGCCACTACCGAGCGAATCGACTCCATTCTGAACTTTTGCACCTTGACAAAACAATTGAGGTCCAGGATTGGACAGACCCCTTCCTTCTTGGGGAACTGACACAATCAATCCCCTGACCAGTAGATCCTGGACAGCCCCTGACAGATCCTTCTGGCAATCCAGAGGAAGCTGGAAGGAAAAAAATCTGTTTGGTGGACAAGAGAGAAACTATCTTGTACCCCGAGGAAACTACTTTGCAAACCCAACGGTCGGAAAGAAGAGACCTCCACCGAGCCGCGAATTCGAGGAGCCGGCCCCACACCCTATAACGCGGGCAGACCTTCATGCGGAAGCAGGTGCGCTTCTGCCCTGCAGCGGGCGCCTCGGCACCTTGAAAACTTTTTCCTGCCGCATTTGGCGGATGAAAAAAACCTCTTGGGGGCAGTAAAGGAGGGCCCTTGCTTACGGCGAGGCTCCTTACCCTTCCCAGATTTGGGAGCAGCGTGCTCTTACCGCCTGTGGCATCCTTTATGATGTCATCCAGGGACGCCCCAAAAAGCCATTCACCCTTAAAGGGTAAATCCATCAAGGCCTTTTTTGAAGACCGCAGACCAACGTGGTGGCCTTGTTCAGTCTGGACACCGCAGGGTCCACTGACGGAGGAGAAACCCACTTTTTTAAAAAGTCCTCAAAGGGGTAACGGACCGCAAAGTATTTTGCAGCAGCAAAAACTTTCTGCGGCTTATCCCATTCCTTGTACAACAGCTTGTCCAGATATGGAACACAAGGAAATACTTTTGCGGTGCGGGGTGGCTTGCGGAACCCAAAAGGGACCAGCATATCCGATGCCTCTGCGAAATCCTCAAGTTTTTGAGTATCCCGCACCACAGTTATAAGAGCTCCAACAAACGCCTTATCAAGCGCTGACCCTGAAGCAGAGTAATCCTCACGGTCCGTGTGGGCTAAGCCTGCATCATCCCGACATGACAGAACCAGAGCCAGTAGCAGGGCCTGGTTCCGTGTCAGAGCCGTCCCCAGAAGCGTGTGCCGGGAGGGGGCGCTTTTTACCTCCCTTCTGGCTACTTGTCACTTCAATGCTGGCAATAAACGACTCAAGGACTGCCGTCATCGCCTCTACAGAGGCCGTAGGGGCACTAAGGGTTAACTCGGGCATGGTTGGGGTAGAAGCCTCTGGTTCAGACTCCATGCTGACCCACCATTATGCCGCCCTAGTACTGCAAGGCAGAGACCCACGGGTCACCCTCCCGGCCGTAAAACAGAGCAGGGGGCCCCCAGGGAACTCACCACCCGACCAGGCTGTAATGGTAGCTGAAGCACTGAGAGTGCTGTCCGTGCTGTGCCGTCCCTCAGGAAGCAATTTGCAGGCTTCTGCGCCGTTATTTCAGGCACTAGAGGCCGAGACTTTCCCAAGATGGCCGCGGAAATGCAGAAAAAAGCATGCGGGCTACAAGAAAATGGCCGCCGTATATAGAAACCGTGGCTCCGGTAAAATGGCGGCCATACACGTGTTTAAAACCAGTAACACACAGCAGAACATAGCCCAGCACACACACAGCAACCCCAGTACAAACAAAAAATAAAAAATGGCACCTCACCGCTAGCACAGCACCGGTAGTAACAGAGCCCCATGCGGACCCCCCCCTACAGCCGCCACCCAGAATGGGGAAGGAGGGAGAGGAAAGGGATAGAGGAAAGCAGGGCGGACCCTCATTCGACCTCCCCAGGAACGTACCAGCCGCACCACCCTGCCAGGGCAAGGGGGACACTACTTACCCGTCCTGCCACCACCGGCTGGAGGCATTCCAGACAGACCCAACGCCCGCAGCAGATACGGCATGGCTGTCGGCCCGGCACACTGTGACAAGGCCATAGACACCGGTCATATGTGTGCCTTGGAACATGTAGTTCACCGGCCGCCCCTGGAGCAACGAGGCATGTCGTGGACAGCCTAGCTAAAGGCCGGCACACACTCGATGGCCGAACATGGGGGGACTACAAGGATCGAGGCTGTCACCCAGTCGGCAGTTGATTGTAGGTCCCAGGATCCAAAAATGCAGAAAAAAAAAAAAAAAAAAAAAGAAGAAGTCTAAGAAAAAAGCGGGGGGGAAAAAAAAAAAATTGCAAAAAAACTCCAGAGCACATGAACTTCAGAAAGGCCAGGTCTTCTAACGCTAGGTAGAAAAAAAACTGGATCTGCATAAGTCAGAGTGGGATGTACCCGGGGGACCCGCCCCCTGTGAGGTGCTGTACTGAGGAAAGTGTTTTAACACTTGAAGTGCTGTTTTTTCTGCCTAGTCTCTCCTGAAAAGAAGGATATATAACCCTAAGGTTAATGCTGCTGTGTCCGTCCATTTAAACGGAAGAGAAAATTGCAACAGCCATCATTTGGTTCTTCAGTGCCTCTACTTTCAGAAAACATCTGTTTGGGGGGTTCTGCCGCCTCACAGCTCTGGGGCTTAGAAATCCTCTCAGCTTTCTCTCTTCTTCCCCGCTGAAAGAACGGTCTACGCGGGTTCCGATTGGTCCGCGCCACCCATGTGATGGCATCAACCAATTAGAATGCTCCCAAAAAATGTACCTCCTGGCAGGGTACGTTTAGGAGATTAAGCTCTGGGGATTTCCAAGCCCTGGAGCCATGAGCTGGTTATATCGGGGCTCAGAACGGGCGATCGCCACTATGCAGGTCAGCGGGACTGCGGGGGGTCCTGTGTAAATTCACCCTACAGATTTTTCTGTAAAGGTTAATTTACCCATTAAGTCCAGCATGATTCTTATAACCAACAACCCACGTTACGTAAATATGCCCACCACAGGTGTGTGACAATTTTTCCCTCAGACCTAGAACATAGATGCAGTCTTAAGCCTCGTACACGATTGGATTTTCTGTGGACTTTTGTCCGAAGGGCATTGGCCAGGAACTTGTCTTGCATACAAATGGCACACAATTGTCAGCCAACAAGCACGATAGTAGTGATGTAGAACGTGGTTTTTCAGCTTTTTAGCAGAAGGTGCCCAAAGGGTGGCGCTAATGTTGCATTCGGTGAGCATTGCTTCCGAGCATGCGTGTTTGTACTTTGGACTTTTGTACATGAGATCGGAAAATCTGACAGACCGTTGTCCACGGAAAATTTTAACGCCTGCCATCCAACATTTGTCCGCAGAAAATCTGACAACAATTGGCCGATTGGAGCATACAAAGATCCGATTTTCGGCAAACAGTTTGTCAACACACAATTCTTGTCAGAAAATCCAATCGTGTGTACGAGGCTTAAGAAAATCTTTTGTTTTTATATACGACACCAATTAAATACCCAATTTAAATCGCAAAAATTTACAGGGCTTACCTAAACAGGTACTTTCAACAAATTTTCACCCCCCATTAATCCTTAAAGCGGTCCTCCACCCTAAAGTGGAGTCCCGCTGATCGGAACCCTCCCCCCCTCCGGTGTCACATTTGACACCTTTCAGGGGGGAGGGGGGTGCAGACACCTGTCTAAAGACAGGTATTTGCACCCACTTCCGGCCACACGCTACGGGCGAAAGACGGGCATTCCGTCACATCCCGTCTGTCGCCCGTTGTGTGCTGGGAACACTCGGCTCCCAGCACACAGCGTGTGAGCCAATCGGCGGGCGCAGCGCGACTCGCGCATGCGCCGTAGGGAACCGGGCAGTGAAGCCGCAGCGCTTCACTTCCTGGTTCCCTCACCGTGGATGGAGGGGGGAGCAGCAGGGTGACGAGCGATCGGCTCATCCTCTGCTGCGATCACCGCTGGACTCCAGGACAGGTAAGTGTCCTTATATTAAAAGTCAGCAGCTGCAGTATTTGTAGCTGCTAGCTTTTAATATATTGTTTTAGTGGCACATCCGCTTTAAATCATTAGACTCTTTGAGGGTAAGGACTAATGTTAATGTAGAATATGTGAAGCTCTGTGTAAATCTTCAGCACTACATAAATATTAGATATTTATATATTAGAATAAATGAGGGTTCCCTTTTCTCGTAGTCCCAAAGAAAGAAAATGCAAAGTCCATTCAAAACAGTGAAGTTCACCTTTTGGAGCATATTGCATCCATATTTAGGGTGTAACATGCTCCAGCATTTGATCTTCTCACCTTCCTGATCCTGCCCCCACCTTCCCCGTGAAAACAGGCAGGGGATCCTCTCCCCGTACCCGCTGTCACATTTTGAAAACAGCATGGCTATGCAGGGCTCCGCCAGCACAGTCGCATTAGTCATTCCCAGGAATCTGTTAACGAGAGAACTACAAGTCCCGTCTTGCATCACAGTACGGTGTGAAAGCTGTAGGGTTTGTCCACAGGAGCCTGACATTGCGCCTGTGAGCCACTGATCACAGCCGCAATGCTTTGCAGGTCCCTGCATGAAAAAAATTCAAATACACATTTTTGTGTCTGCAAAAATATGTGCATTTATTTCCCCCCCCCCCCCCAAAACAAGAACTTAAAGGGTCACTAAAGGAAAATTTTTTTTTAGCTGAAATGACTGTTTACAGGGCATAGAGACATAATAGTTAACTGATTCCTTTTAAAAATGATTAAAAATTGATAAAAAAACAATCATATAATGTGCCTGCAGTGTAGTTTCGTTTTTGCTGTTGTTTGCTGGTTCTCTGATGTACAGAGAGCCACTAGAGGGCAGTCAGCCAATAGAGAGCAGTGATACTTTGTCTAAAACTCCTCAGCACCAATCCAGTTTCGTTTTACACACAGCTCCTTGATTAGTGACCACCGTGAGAAATCTCCCAGTACTGTGGTTATCAGGAAACAGGCAACCAGGAAGTGTCCAAAACAGAGAGGATTTACAGCAACATCAAAGCAAAAACGAACAATGAGGACATGAAACCAGGACTGCAGCAAGGTAAAGGAAGCTATTTAGCTAAAAAAAAAAATTCCTTTAGTGTCCCTTTAACCTTAAATTGCTTCCAGATCGCCCACCGAACATTTACTGCGGCACGTTCACTCGATCTTTCGCTAGAGAGGCAGAACAGTGGTCTGCCTATGTAAACGAGGCAGACTGCAGTTCTGTCAGAGAGGAATAGAGAGATCTTGAGTTCCTGCTCATCAGGAACACATATACCCCTCTTCCTAGATCACTCCCTAGATCATTTGATCGCCCCCAAAGTTAACCCCTTCCCTGTCAGTGTCATTTATACAGGGGCAGTGCATTTATTTAGCACTGATCACAGCATTAGTGTCACCATTCCCCAAAAAGTGTCACTTAGTGACCAATTTGTCCGCCGCAATGTCAGTCGCTGATCGCCGCCATTACTAGTGAAAAAAAAAATATATATCCCATAGTTTGTAGACACTATAACCTTTGTTTGCGCAAACCATTCAATATATGTATATAGGGATTTTTTTCTTTAACCATAAATATGTAGAAGAATACATATTGGCCTAAATTGATGAAGAAATTTAATTTTTAAAATTATTGGATGCGTTTTATTAGCAGAAAGCAAAAAAAGATTTTTCTTCAAAGTTTCAGCCTTTTTTTGTTGATGGTGCAAGAAATAAAAACCGCAGAGGTGATCAAATACCACCAAAAGAAAGCTTCATTTGGGGGGGGGGATATACATACATTTTGTTTGGGTACAGCATCGCAGGACCACGCAAATTTAAAGCAAAGCAGTGCCTCATCGCAAAAAATGGCCCGTCATGAAGGGAGTGAAACCTTCCAGGGCTTAAATGGTTAATTGTAGCTCAATCACAGATAAAGTTATAGCCAAGTATTACCTGCTGCTGACTCTGTTGCATCTGTAGCTTCAGTATGTGTTGCTGCTGGACTGCAGCCTGGAGCTGCTGTGCCTGCTGCTGCTGTTGTGCCTGTTGCTGCTGCTGCTGCTGAGCTGCAGCTACCGCTGCCATTTGAAACTGTTGCTGCTGCTGCGGCTGCATAACATTTTGCTGAGAGACTTGGAATTGCTGCTGCTGCTGTTGCTGTTGCTGCTGCTGCTGATGGTGCTGTTGTAAGGCTGCTTGTTGCTGCTGAAACTGCTGCTGCTGTTGCTGGGCCATTTGCTGAAGCTGCATTTGGGCTAGGCGATATAGCAAGAAAACGCAAGACGTTAAACTACTCCAAAAAGGATGAAAAAAAGCTTAGCTCTGCAAAATGTACTATACCTTAGTAACACATTATTGCCTGTACTGGCATATTAGCCCTGGTGTTTGTGAGAGATCCATCGGAATACACAAGTTATGCATCATACAATTTCCAACAAAGAATGGTATATAAAATAAACGATTATTGGCTTGAAACCAAATGTGCACAGACACACTTAATAGCACAGGCTAAAAATGAAAAACCTATTTAAGTAAACCATAGCCCAGGGGTTGACAAATTTGCTTGGAATCTAGGAGCCAGCTAAAAAAAGTTACGAGCCAGAAAACGCGCCCCGTCCCGACGAGCTTGCGCGCAGAAGCGAACACATACGTGAGCAGCGCCCGAATATGTAAACGGTGTTCAAACCACACATGTGAGGTATCGCCGCGATTGGTAGAGCGAGAGCAATAAATTCTAGCCCTAGACCTCCTCTGTAACTCAAAACATGCAACCTGTAGAATTTTTTAAATGTCGCCTATGGAGATTTTAAAGGGTAAAAGTTTGTCGCCATTCCACGAGCGGACGTAATTTTGAAGCGTGACATGTTGGGTATCAATTTACTCGGCGTGACAAAGTATTGCAACGATCGCCATTTTATTCTCTAGGGTGTTAGGATAAAAAAAATATATAAAAAATATATATAATGTTTGGGGGTTCTAATTAGAGGGAAGAAGATGGCAGTGAAAATAGTGAAAAATTACATTAGAATTGCTGTTTAACTTGTAATACCAACGGCCACCACCAGATGGCTCCAGCTTACACATCTGGTGGTGATAACTTGTAATACCAACGGCTCACCACCAAATGGTGCCAGCTCACAAAAAAAAAAAAAAAAAATTTTTTTTTTGTTGCCCCCCCTTCCAAGCCAAGTCGCCAGGACCCTATTTCTAGTCGCCATGGCGCCCGGGATTTGTCGAGCCCTGCCATAGCCCATTTAAAAAAAAAATATATATATAGCTATTTACCAGAACTATAAAGCTCCAGCTGCTGTTTCATACAATATTTTTAGGCAAAATGTTATATTTACCCACACACACATTGTAGTATTGCATTTTCCATTAAAGGGAATGTATAGTATTTTTTTCCAATACATATAGTAAGTTGAGAAGTAAAAAATAAAAAACAAATCTACTTTTATTTTATCTTTTTAGTAAGGGAATTATGGATTTTTTTTAATATTTAGCCCTTGAAGCTGACGGTTATTATTGTGTATCTCAGGTAGTCAGAAAGCAACAAACCACTGACAGGGTTTCTAATCGCTCTTCTATAAAAATTAAATAAAAAAATGGCTTTTAGTTATACTTTAATGATGTGCTGTGAAATACAGATGAATAAATCAGAATAATGAATCCTCTACTGTAAAGTTAGTGCCATCAGGTAGTTTACAGAAGCAGTCAGTCAATAAAAGTACACAGCTAGTCCAAAGCTTTGCAATAAACACAATTAAGCATGTGCTTTTAAACACTAGCATGAAAGCACCCCACAATAAAAGTTTTTTGTAAAAAGGAAAAATTTTTGACTTATTGTAAATTTCATATCTTGGATTACAATGCAGGACACAGGACTTGAAATTCAAACACCATGGGTTATAGGCAGGTTATCTTCAGGTGCCTGGACACAGAAAAACTTTGCCAATGATACGCTTACATAACCCCAACCACGTCGTGAGAGTTATTTTAGCAAGCAAAAAGGAATGACCACAGTATGAGAGAAAAGGTCCTGTTTCCTGTACTGTATTCCAAGAAAAAAAAAAAAAAACAACATACAGGCAAGTCAAAATTCCTCTTCTTAAATTGTACAGGACTTGTATTTATGGACCATGGGACGTACCAAAGCAATAAACCGAGGAGTGGGCAACAAGCAGCCCACAAAAAAATAAAAAAAAATAAAAACCTAAAACACTCAGATGACAACTTGAAGCACACTACAGCAGAAGCTCGCATTAGCCGAGGTCTGAACATCGACCTGGTAGAAACTAGAAAACGAATGAACAGGTGACCAGGTGGCAACCTTGCAAATTTGAGCTTTAGATGCTTGAAAACCCAAGAGACACCAGATGAACCCTTTTTGTAAAAGCATAGGCCCTGGAAATAAAAAAAGAAATAGAGGAGGTTGCCCGATCCACCTGGTGGCATAAGCAGGAAGTCTCTTAAGAGCCCGAAGAAAAAAACAAAAAAAATACTCTGGTCCGGTGAACAGAAGCAATGGCTGCCAGGTAGACTGACAACATTTAGGCAGTGTAAGATTTCCTTAGTTTTGAGCAGGATAATTGGAAGGAAGAGACCACCTTAGGTAAAAAGGAAGGTCTTGGTCTCAAAACCACCTTGCCCCTGTGCAATATCAGGAAATGTTTCTTACAAGAAATGGCTGCTAGCTCCGAAACACACCTAACCGATGTACTGGCCACCTTACATGTTAGGTCTCACAAAGGATCTCTCCAATTGGCTCCAAGGTGGGTGTCTATAGTACCAAGAAAGCCAGGTTCAAATCCCAAGGTGATGCAAACTGTTGAACTGCGGGAGATTTACATGGGCAACTCCATGAAGAAATGCCTTGATTGTGGTTAAGGGGTTTCCTAGAAAAGAATAGATAAAGGCAGAAACATTTCCCTTCTAAACTTAACTCCATGTTTATTTGAATTTAAACAAAAATTGGGCCAAGCTAGCATAAAACAAACTATTTTCTTAACTAATAAATGCCTTTACTGTCCCCACTGAATAAACTATGGATCATCAGCTACATACAGTACCGTTATGGCATTGGTATGGGGACTTTCCCATCTGCTGCTTCCAGTTCCTGATGCCATGTCCCAGGAACCAGATGCCGCCAGTCACATCTTTACCAGGCTCCTTGATCAGATGGGAGAGACCAGTAAGGGCAGCAGTAGGGGATAATCCAGTGGTTCTACAGCCATTAGGATTACTTTTACTTTGAAGGGCATCGCCGGCTCCAAAAAAATCTCGGTCATTTCGGCAGCTGTAGCGATGACCAAAATATCACCCTTCCCATCCAAGGATGTATGGGTACATCCTAAGGGCAGGAAGTGGTTACGAGTACAAAATGCCATACATTGGGCAGGAACAGATTGTAGAAAAGCCAGGATATGAACAAAAGATTATTCTCTGGGACATCTATCTTCAAACCAGGGTTCCATGTGCGATGATGGCTTACGCAGCAGATAGATCTGATGCTGGCAGATTGTAGGGTAGGAAGTATTTTGTACCCCTTTGAAATGACAGATTGGCTTTTTTATTTCTGTACACCCTATTTTTTTAATAAAAAACTATTGGAAACGAAATGACAGATTGGACCCAAAAGATCCAAAACATTTCGGAATCAGACTTGCTCAAATGCCAATAGAAGTTCTCTCACTTCAAAGATTGGGAGAGGCTCCTCATGAGGATGGTTCTGGGCAGGCTTAGACACAGACGTTGATAGCTTGCAACAAAAAGGAAGTATTAGGCATATAGATATCACACATTCTACAGATTTGGCAAATTAGAGTCTAGTCTAAAGCATCCTCACAAAGCAATGCTCAA
Organism: Rana temporaria; assembly: GCF_905171775.1. Taxonomy (NCBI): domain Eukaryota; kingdom Metazoa; phylum Chordata; class Amphibia; order Anura; family Ranidae; genus Rana; species Rana temporaria. The sequence continues at coordinate 212,927,402 of NC_053489.1, read as the reverse complement.
TGTATCAGTTGTAAAAGAACAAGGTCCTCGAATAGGCTTATTTTCTCTAACCATTTGCTTTGCCCAATTGGCAGTACCCTGGCAAATAGACAAAAGATCGATATTGCTAGCTGCATGGCTGGACCTGCAAGTGCAAATGAGGTATTTAAGAGGGCTTCAAAATGCCTATTCGTAGAATGTTTACAAAGAGGTAATAACTCCAACTGTATGGTGTTATTAAGGACTAAAATTGGGCCAATGCTCAAATAATGTACAAATTTGTGCATGGATAGAAAAACGTCCTCTTGACTTTACCAGCCTGTCAGTGCCCATATGGGCCTGTTTTATCTGAGGGGAATCAGGTGCTGCTGGGCAAAGCTTAGTCTGCAACACATCAATCCATGTGTCAACAATGGAAAGCAATTACCCAGAAGTTATTACTTGTGGCTCATAAAATGCAATGTTCTTTGCAACTTCTGCTACAGTATAGGTTTCTCCAATGATTTCCTCCTCAAAGAGGTTTGGAGGTACCACCTCTGATTCAGGAGCAGAGTCAGGGGGGAGAGAGGTGCAGCGTTTTTGGTTATTGGAAACCAAAATGTTTTAGGAAGGTCGAACATTTTCCAAAGAATTCACAAAGTGGAAGAAATTTGCATTTGTCAGACAGGCCACATATTGCACACCTGAGAGGGAGCATGAATTTAGAGGTGGGGAGCAGTGTCAAAATAGGACACTGCTATGGGACAAGGGAACAGCCATCATCCCGAGTGGTATTCTGTGTTCCCTGTAGACAATTAGCAGAACTTGTTTTATTCGGTCCTGAAGGGGAAGGCCTGGAGGACCGCCTTTAAACAAATTTGGGTGAAAGTGTTTCCTGTCCCGGAGGGAGGAGCCCTGTCTCAGAAGCCATCCTGGAAGATGACAGGAGAAAGGGTCTTTAGGGTCTAAAATCCATAGAGCTGGATCACAGCCCTGAACTGCGTTCGCACCCTGTGGCTAACTTTACTTGTTGCATAAAACACCCTAAGGTGAGCACCTATGCCAGGATCCAGTGCCCGAGCCAACATTACAGGCCTGACACACACACAATGGGATCTGGGTATGGTCCCCATAGTAGACATTGTGGAAACTGCTTGATATCCCAGGGCAATTTAGCAGTCAGATCTTGATAAGTGTCTGAAGAAAAAGAGGAATGTATAAAAAAAAAAAAAAAAAACCCTCTTCAGAGAAGGAAAGGTCCATCACCTAAAGACACTAGCAAAAAAACAAACAAAAAAAAAAACCCTGGAGTCTAAAGAGCGTGCCCCAAGAGGCAGCCCTAGATTTTTTTTTTTTTGCCAGTGTTCAATCACCTAAAGCTGGCCTGCATATAACCCATGGTCTATGACTACTACACCTGTGTCGTATTCTGTACGATTAAAAAGAAGTATGGGTTGTTTTTCTTAAATCATACCTACCTAGGTGGATGCTGTATCTGTCCCCTGTCGGCTCTAAGACTGAGAACACCGCTGATCGCTCGGTTCTTGGGGCACCATGAGCAGAGAGCTGGTGACTGTCAGTAACTGGCTATCTGCTCCGCAAAACCACCCCCCCACGGGCTCACTGGAGCATTGGGCTGTGAAGGGGGTGGGAGCAGCTGGCTCAGGCTCTTAGCAGCTCGCCGAGAGGATGGGGCCAAGCGACGAACCAGGCCCCTGGGTGGTTGCCAACCATATGGTTGCAAGCTTTCTGTAGTCTAGACCGGCTCTGTGATGACAGCCCAAAGTGGGCTTCAGCCTGCTGTTGACCAAAAACGGGTCACAGGAGTGCAGAAAGGAATGCAGAATGAACTGCTTGCCTGTGATTTGTGGGAGAAGAACAACCACACAAGCTTTGGCTGTAATTCTTTAAAATATAAGAATTTTATTCAAATAGGGATAACAAAAAAAGGGATTTTTAATACAGCTTACCTGTAAAATCCTTTTCTTGGAGTACATCACGGGACACAGAGCGGCATATTCATTACTATATGGGTTATATGGAGTACCTTCAGGTGTTGACACTGGCAATCTCAAACAGGAAATGCCCCTCCCTATATAACCCCCTCCCATAGGAGGAGTACCTCAGTTTTGTAGCAAGCAGTATGCCTCCCAAAATGGTCCCCAAAAAGAGGGGTGGGAGCTCTGTGTCCCGTGATGTACTCCAAGAAAAGGATTTTACAGGTAAGCTGTATTAAAAATCCCTTTTTCTTTATCGTACATCACGGGACACAGAGCGGCATATTCATTACTATATGGGATGTCCCAAAGCAATGCTCACAATGAGGGGAGGGAGAACATCTCCAAGACAAAAGGATTTAATTTAGAGAAATACTCAAATCATAATAAATCCAACTTAGTTGAGAAAAATAATCTTAAATTTTAAATTTAACTCAAAAAAGAGGAGCCCCCGGAATCCGAGGGTCTCAAACTGCAGCCTGCAGCACTGCCTGCCCAAAGGCTGTATCAGACCTCCTTCTTACGTCCAACTGGTAGAATTTTGTAAACGTGTGGACAGAAGACCAGGTTGCCGCCTTGCAAACTTGAGCCATAGAGATCTGGTGGTGTGCTGCCCAGGAGGCGCCCATGGCCCTAGTAGAATGAGCCTTTAATGATACTGGAGGAGGCAACCCTTTCAAGCCGTAGGCCTGAGTGATTAATTGCTTAATCCACCTAGAAATGGTGGACTTTGCAGCTGCCTGCCCCTTCTTGGGCCCATCCGGTAATATGAACAGCACATCTGTTTTCCGGATCTTCTTTGTAGCTTTAAGATAGGCCTTCATGGCCCTGACGATATCCAAGGTATGCAGCAACCCTTCCTTTCTGGAAGTAGGTTTAGGGAAGAAGGATGGTAATACCAAATCCTGGTTCAAATGAAAACTGGATACAACCTTCGGTAGGAAGGAAGGATGAGGGCGGAGAACGACCCTGTCCTTATGAAAAATAAGATATGGTTCCTTACAGGATAAGGCCGCCAGTTCCGATACTCTTCTTGCGGAAACTATGGCGACCAAAAATACTAACTTTCTTGTCAGTAAAACCAAAGGAATTTCAGCCAACGGCTCAAACGGTTGTTTCTGTAAACTTGACAGAACAAGGTTTAAATCCCACGGGCAAAGCGGGGATTTAACTGGAGGTTTAATACGCAAGACCCCTTGAAGGAAGGTCTTAACCAGCGAGTGGGTGGCCAGCGGCCGCTGAAACCACACTGACAGAGCAGAAATCTGTCCTTTGATTGTGCTTAATGCCAATCCTTTATCCACTCCTAGCTGGAGAAAACTTAATACTCTATCGATGGTAAATTTGCGAGAAAGCCATCGCTTGGACTCACACCAGCCTACATAGGCCTTCCAGACCCTGTAATAAATCACCCTAGAGACCGGTTTCCTGGCTCTGATTAGGGTAGAGATTACTTTCTGAGACAGACCTCTACCCCTGAGAATCAGGGATTCAGCTTCCAGGCCGTCAAATTTAGATGCCGTAAGGCAGGGTGGAGGATCGGACCTTGCGATAGCAGGTCTGGCCGTAGAGGAAGAGTCCACGGGTCTCCCACTACCATCCTTAAGATTAGTGAGTACCATGCCCTTCTGGGCCATGCTGGAGCTACCAGGATGACTGGTATGTGCTCCACCCGGATCCTGCGCAGCAGGCGGGGTAGTAACTGGAGCGGGGGAAACGCATAAAGAAGTTTGAACTGATGCCAAGGGCAAACCAACGCATCGGTTCTGCAGGCCATCGGATCCCTTGAGCGGGACATGAACCTGTCTAGCTTCTTGTTGAGTCTCGATGCCATGATATCCACGTCCGGCACTCCCCATCTTTGGCAGAGTGCTTGAAAGATTTGTGGATGCAGAGACCATTCCCCCGGCAAAAGAGTCTGGCGGCTTAAGAAGTCCGCCTGAAAGTTGTCCACTCCTGGAATGAATATTGCCGATATGCAGGGCACATGAGCCTCTGCCCATAGGAGAATCAAGCTCACCTCTCTCTGAGCGGCTTGACTCCTGGTTCCCCCTTGGTGATTTATGTATGCCACGGCCGTGGCATTGTCCGATTGAATTCTCACCGGGAACCCCTGCAATTTTGACGTCCAAGCCCTGAGGGCTAGTCGAGCAGCTCTGAGCTCCAAGATGTTGATGGGCAACTGCTTCTCTGGCGTTGCCCAAGTACCTTGGCGAGTGCAACCATCCAAAATTGCTCCCCAGCCCGTCAGGCTGGCGTCTGTGGTCACTATCTTCCAAGCCACTGGGCTGAAAGACTTCCCCTTCAGTAGATTCTGAGGGTCTAACCACCAACACAGACTTTGTCGGACTCTTGATGAGAGCGGCAACGGGATATCCAAGGCCTGTGGCCTTCTGCTCCATGCTGACAGGATGGCTGCCTGCAGGATGCGAGTGTGGCTCTGGGCGTATGGTACCGCCTCGAATGTGGCCACCATCTTGCCTAGTAACCTCATACATAGGCGAATAGTCGGTTCCTTCTTGCTTAGAACCAGTAGGATTAATTCCTTGATGGCTTTGACCTTCCTCAGAGGTAGAAACACTCTTTGTTGTTCTGTGTCTAATCTCATGCCGAGATATTCCAACTGCCTTGTGGGCAGGAAAGCTGACTTTTCTCGATTTAGGACCCAGCCGAACTTCTCGAGGTATTGGACCGTGAGGGCCACTGCTCGCTCCAAGCCGGGAGACGAGTGATCTATGACTAGGAGGTCGTCCAGGTATGCTAGGATCGTGACCCCTTGGATCCTTAGTTTGGCTAGGATTGGAGCTAGGACCTTCGTGAACACCCGGGGGGCCGTAGCCAACCCGAAGGGAAGCGCCACGAATTGGAAGTGACGCGAAGCCACCATGAAGCGTAGATATTTTTGATGTGGCTGATAAATTGGAAGATGAAGGTAGGCATCCTTTATGTCTATGGACGCCATGAAGTCGTCCTTTTGGAGTGTGGTAGCTGCTGACCGCACGGATTCCATCCGAAATGAGCGGATCTTTAGGTATGTATTTACCATCTTTAGGTCCAAAATTGGCCTGACATCTCCATTGGACTTCGGGATGATGAATAGGTTGGAGTAGAAACCTAGCCCCTGTTCCAGGACTGGTACCTCTACTATTACTTCCTGGGAAAGTAGATGATTTAATGCCGACATTAATGCGGCTCCTTTCTCCGGATCGTTTGGAATCCTCGACTCCTGGAAATGAAGAGGAGGAAACCTTAGGAAATCTAATTTGTAGCCCGTGGCCACGGAAGACCGTACCCACTCGTCGGGAATGCTGGCTTCCCAAACCTCTGAAAAGAGTCGCAGCCTTCCCCCCACCTTCGTGGGTGGGGGCGCCCCTTCATAAGGTCGGCTTGGGGGCTGGTTTTGCTGGTTTGCGAACCCACTGCTTTCTGCCTCTAGCAGCCTGTCCTTGTGATTTGCTGTTGAAGCCGAAGTTTGCTTTCGCAGGAGGCCGTCGATACTGTTTGGCATTAGAGGGCCCCTGCCCAGGGGAGTACTGTCGTTTAAACGCAGGCCCCTGAAACTTCCTCTTAGTTGGCAAGAGAGTACTTTTGCCATTTGAAATGGTTTGAATGTATTTATCTAGGTCTTCTCCGAAGAGTCGTCCTCCATGGAAGGGGAACCCTACCAGGAGCTTCTTGCATGGGGGCTCGGCCTCCCAGCTTTTTAACCATAAGAGTCTTCTCATATGGATAAGGGTTAACGATAAACGTGACGCTTGCTGGATAGAATCCTTAATTGCGTCTACTGTAAAACATATGGCCCTAGGGACATCCGAAAATTCTTCTGCCTGCTGGGCAGGAATAAGTTTAAGCATCTGCTTAACTTGATCCGATAATGCTTGAGCAACCCCAATCGCAGCCACAGCTGGCTGTACTACTGCCCCTGCAGTAGTGAAGGAGTTCTTAAGTAGTGCTTCCAAGCGTTTATCAACTGGATCCTTGAATACCTGTATGTTTTCTACAGGGCATGTTAATGATTTGTTAATACATGAGATGGCTGCGTCCACTGCAGGAGTAGCCCATTTCTTGGAAAATTTATCTTCCATAGGATATAGGGCAGAGAATCTTTTAGGTGGTAAGAAGATTTTATCTGGCTTGTTCCAATCTTGGAACAAAACTCCCTCTAGTAGAGGGTGGATCGGAAATACTGCATTGCTTTGAGGCGCCCTCAGTGAGCCCAAAGCTGAAACCGTAGATACCTGGAGATCTGGTACTGGCAAGTTGAATGCCCTATGGACCAAGTCCGTTAAGGCTTGAATCCACCAGCTCTCCCCTTGGGAGACTGCTCCAGACTCCTCTGTATCCGGATCTTCGATCCCTGAACCTACTTGGTCCTTGTCCAAGAGGTCGTCCAATTCCCATGAGGAAAGGACCTCCTCTTCTGAGGGTCCGCGCTCGGGCGACGGAGATCTAATCCGTTTACTGCCCCGCATAGCTGTGGCTATCATTTTTCCCATTCTTTTCTCCATCTCTCTTAAAGAGGTGAGTAATACCTCGTCCGTGACCATCTTAGGGTTGGACTGACCCGCGCCAGCTCCAGCCCCAGATCCCGATGGCCCCAAGGCTCCCTGTGGGGAAAGCAGCGGCATAACTTTGTCCGAGACCTCAGACTCTCTGGGGGAATCCCCACCTCTTGTACCCTCTGACCCGGATGCCATGGTACAATACCGAGGTACACCTGCTACCTATTGGTATTTGGAACTATAAAAGTTAATTGCCCAAACACCTGTTTGGGGGATAAAAAATGCTTCCTCTCCCCTAGATGACTTTTCTTTTTTTTTTTTTTTTTTTTTCGTTTTTGTTTCAAATCCAGGAAAGAAAAAACATTCTGTCCCCCTGAGTAGTATTGCAAAGAAAAACTATGAGATGGAAAAGAAACAGCCTATTTCTAGGCTTGAAAAACAGTCTTCTGAAGACTGCAATATCCTTTCTGGCCACTGTGTGTCCTCGGCGCCCCGTGCTGCCGCTCTGGTCTTTCCTCCCCAGTTCCAAAGTATTGAATGAGCTGTATGGAACAAACAAGGAAGGGCCGCCCCTTCCTTAAGCCACTGACCCGCCCTTCCCCCCCCAGCAATCTCAAACAGGAAATGCCCCTCCCGACAGGGGGGGGGGGGTTTGGGAGGAAGGGACCTCTCTGCTCCAGCAAACTGCAGCCTGCAGCCTGGAACCACGAGGAGGTCAGCGTTTTGCCTGCTTTGCAGGCTCTGAGGAGGAAGACTGAATGGAGCATCGCCTGGAGGCTTGCAGGTAAGCACAGCTCTCTGACACACACATATACTTTTATATCACACAGGCCCCACTCAATGCTTTTCCAACACTACAAGGGAGGTCACATCTTATGGGGAATAATACATATAGAGCCATCCTATCTTTATGATATGTGACTAGTTTGCCAGATGCAGTGCATAACTTTAGGCATGTCCCCTGTGACCCCCCAGAAAAAACCTGCTAAGAACCAAGTTCCGCAAGTTTTCCCCTCACTTACCTGCTCCATGCCGCAGGACTTTGCCAAGCAAGAGGCCCAATCTTCCCCCATCTCCGTGGGGATGTCTAGACCTTCAGGCCCTGGGTTCCTATGAAGGATCCACTGTCCTGGGCCCATATAGCACTCTGGCAACAGAAACATTAGGCACCCAAAGGTTTTCTAAGTTCTGGGCCCAGGGTCCAGCTCTCTAAAAAGAAAAGCATTATGGGCTATACCCCAAGGGTTTGGGGTCCGGTTACTGACCACTTTAGCGCTGAGGCTTTTTTGGACAGAACCGGTAGCTCACCTAATCCCAAGGATGCGGAGGCAAGCTAAACCATGACTAACACCTAAGACACTGGCGTAAAAAAGAGATTTTTAATACAGCTTACCTGTAAAATCTTTTTCTTGGAGTACATCACGGGACACAGAGCGGCATTCATTACTATATGGGTTATATGGAGTACCTTCAGGTGTAGACACTGGCAATCTTCAAACAGGAAATGCCCCTCCCTATATAACCCCCTCCCATAGGAGGAGTACCTCAGTTTTGTAGCAAGCAGTATGCCTCCCAAAATGGTCCTCAAAAGAGGGGTGGGAGCTCTGTGTCCCGTGATGTACTCCAAGAAAAAGATTTTACAGGTAAGCTGTATTAAAAATCTCTTTTTCTTTATCGTTACATCACGGGACACAGAGCGGCATTCATTACTATATGGGATGTCCCAAAGCAATGCTTACAATGAGGGGAGGGAGAACATCTCCAAGACAAAAGGATTTAATTTAGAGATATACTCAAATCATAATAAATCCAACTTATTTGAGAAAAATAATCTTAAATTTTAAATTTAACTCAAAAAAAGAGGAGCCCCCGGAATCCGAGGGTCTCAAACTGCAGCCTGCAGCACTGCCTGCCCGAAGGCAGTATCAGTATTCCTTCTTACGTCCAACTTGTAGAATTTTGTAAACGTGTGGACAGAAGACCAGGTTGCCGCCTTGCAAACTATATAAAGCTTGAGCGACTCCAATCGCAGCCACGGCTGGCTGTACTACTGCCCCTGCAGAAGTGAAGGAGTTCTTAAGAAGGGCTTCCAAGCGTCTATCAACTGGATCTTTGAAAACCTGTACGTTTTCTACAGGACATGTTAACGATTTGTTAACACATGAGATGGCTGCGTCTACTGCAGGAGAAGCCCATTTCTTGGAAAACTTTTCTTCCATAGGATATAAGACAGAAAATTTCTTAGGTGGAAAGAAAACCTTGTCTGGTTTGTTCCACTCTTGGAACAAGACTCCCTCTAAGAGAGGATGGATCGGAAACACAGCCCTGCTTTGAGGCGCCCTCAGTGAGCCCAAAGCTGAAACCGTCGATACCTGGAGATCTGGTACAGGCAGGTTGAATGCCTTATGGACCAAGTCCGTCAAGCCCTGAATCCACCAGCTCTCCCTCAGGGAGACTGCCCCAGACTCCTCTGTATCCGGATCTTCGATCCCTGAACCTACTTGGTCTCTGTCCAAGAGGTCGTCCAATTCCCCAGAGGAAAGGACCTCCTCTTCCGAGGGTCCGCGCATGGGTGACGGAGATCTATTCCGCTTACTACCCCGCATGGCTGCGGCTATCATTTCTCCCATGCTTCTCCGCATCTCATTTAAAGAGGCGAGTAACACCTCCTCCGTGACCACCTTAGGGTTGGGTTGACTCGCGTCAGCTCTAGCCCCAGACCCCGATGGCCCAACGGCTCCCTGTGGGGAAAGCAGCGGCATAGCTCTATCCGAGACCTCAGACTCTGCGGGGGAATCCCCACCTTTTGTACCCTCTGATCTTGATGCCATGGTACAATACCGAGGTACACCTGCTACTTATTGGTACCTGGGACTTATAATAGTTAAATGCCCAAACACCTGTTTGGGGAATAAAAAATGTTTCCTCTACACTAGATGACACTTTTTTTTTTTTTTTTTTTTCAAAGAAAAATTTTTCTTCTTTTTTTTTTTCAATCTAGGCAAGAAAAAACATTCTATCCCCCTGAGTAGTATTGCCAAAGAAAAGACTATGAGATGGAAAAGAAAACCAGCCTATTCCTAGGCTAAACCACAATCTTCTGAAGACTGTAGTATTCTTTCTGGCCACTGTGTGTCCTCAGCGCCCCGTGCTTCCCTCCAGTCCTTCCTCCCTTAAGCCAGAGAAATGAATGAGCTGTGGCATCTAAGGAAGGGCCGCCCCTTCCTTTAAACCACTGACCCGCCCTTCCCCCCCAGCTAAAACGGCGCCAAATGCGTCTATAACACGTGCACGCGCACCGCGCGGGCGCCCGCGGGGGGGGGGGGGGGGGTTGGGAGGAAGGGCCTCTCTGTTCCTGCAGCCGCAGGCCTGTGAACACACGAGGAGGTCAGCGTTTTGCCTGCCTTGCAGGCATGAGGGAGAGGACTGGATAGAGCATCGCCTGGAGGCTTGCAGGTAAGCATAGCTCTCTGACACACACATACACTTGTACATAAAAGGCCCCACTCACAGCTTTTACAACACTACCAGGGAGGTCACTTTTTATGGGGAACTATAACATATAGAGCCATCCTATCTTCATGATATGTGACTGGTTTGCCAGATGCAATGCATAACCTTTAGGCATGTCCCCTGTGACCTCCCAGAAAAAACTTGCTAAGAGCCAAGCCCCGCAGGTTTTTTCCCCTTACTTACCTGCTCCATGCCGCAGGACTTTGCCAAGCAAGAGGTCCAATCTTCCCCCATCTCCGTGGGGATGTCTAGACCTTCAGGCCCTGGGAACCTTCTTCTTCCATGAAGGATCCACTGTCCTGGGCCCATACAGCACCCTGGCAAACAGAAAACATTAGGCGCCCCAAAGGTTTCTAAGTTCTGGGCCCAGGGTCCAGCTCTCTTAAAAAGAAAGCATTATGGGCTATACCCCAAGGGTTTGGGGTCCGGTTACTGACCACTTTAGCGCGCAGGCTTTTTTGGACAGAACCGGTAGCTCACCTAATCCCAAGGATGCGGAGGCAAGCTAAACCATGACTAACACCTAAGACACTGGCGTAAAAACTGAGGTACTCCTCCTATGGGAGGGGGTTATATAGGGAGGGGCATTTCCTGTTTGAAGATTGCCAGTGTCTACACCTGAAGGTACTCCATATAACCCATATAGTAATGAATGCCGCTCTGTGTCCCGTGATGTAACGATAAAGAAAACTGAGGTACTCCTCCTATGGGAGGGGGTTATATAGGGAGGGGCATTTCCTGTTTGAGATTGCCAGTGTCAACACCTGAAGGTACTCCATATAACCCATATAGTAATGAATATGCCGCTCTGTGTCCCGTGATGTACGATAAAGAAACAGCAGTTTATAAAGTTCTCAACAAAATAAAAGGAAATCACCCATGGTTTATTTTTACCCGTTTCCACTCTGATAACATACGCAGCTGTACAGTGCGTGGTCTTTAATGTCAAGCTACCACATATATGTTTCATTGTCGTGAAAATGCTCTCACAGCACAATGACCGAGATTTCACCAGCAGCTCCTTATAATAATAATAATAATAATAATAATAATAATAATAATAATAATAAAATAAGACTGGCTCCAGATCATGAGACTGCTGAGAGAGACAGTCACATAATAAGGAAGTCCTGGTGTTAATATCCATGTAAAGGGCCGCTGGGGAGGCATCAATAAGGCACGTTAAATTTATTCTGCTATTAATAGGCCAAACATAAAAAGGCATAGCAACACAAATCTACACTCACATAGTCTCAGATAAACTGGGGCAATAATTGCCAACCTGCTTTTTAAAATGTTGGTTGCCTGGCTGTCCATATGACATTATGGTTTCAAAACACTGACACAAAAAGCAGGCAACACGTTCAGATAAAGTGTAAACAGCAATGTTTTAAAGGGTATACAAAGGCAAAACCCTTCAATTCGTAAATTAAAAACCCTTTTAATTTATGCTTTGCTGCTAGTGTCCCACTTGGAAGATTTTTTCTCTTCCTGTTCTGGAGACTCAAGAAGAAATGAGGAACGTGAAATGAAATTAAGTTACGTCCCATTATAGAAAGAGTGGGTGAATCTCCCCAGCGGGAACACAAACAATACAAATTTGACAAAGGGTCTAACCTTTCCTCTTCTATCTAAAACTAAAAGAAAACATTACTTACTAGGTTGGTTTCCAGCCGATACCCCTGTTAATCCATGTGGTGGCATACCCGATGCACCTTGCTGTGGCTGACCAGGAAGGGCCATTTGTTGTGCCATTTGTGCCATTCCACCAATGCCTGCCATTTGTGCCCCGGGAGGGCGGGCACCCATGGGTAATCCCTGTGCACCAACAGGAGCTGCACCAGTCAAAGTCTGTAAGGCATTCATTGGGTCTGTGGAAAGAAAAAAAAGAAGATAAAAAGTCAAGATTCGGGAATGTTAACCAACACAAATCGGACAATGAAAAGGTTTTGTCTAATTCCACCTTCTTTGGTTCAGTGTATTACAAAGTACTGGGTTCATTAAAAAAAAAAAAAAAAGGGAAAAGAGAAAAAATGTCTCTCTTTAGTCAGGTAGCAAGGATGTTGGTGAAGCTTATTTTCTAAAACTACAATAAAAGGAAATTTAATAAAGTCCTTACGACACTTTTCAGGAGCCATTTAAAAATGGTGGCAGGGATTTTTTATTTTTTTTTATCTGGCGCATGCCAAGTAGCGTTAATGACATGTGCCAGATTCAGTTACAGTTCGCTGCAGTAAAAATGTGCGACTGAGCTGCGATTTTACAGCCTCCCCCCTCTAAACACACACACACACACACCTCTCCCCCTTAAGTCGCACAACCAGGGGCCGGAAGTGTATACAGCAGCAGTGATGCTTTGTGGTAGGAATTCTACCTCCTGTTGCATTTAGCAGACAACTGTCTGCAGAATGCAGCCTATTCAATTTAATGGGGCAGCGCTTTGACCCCTTGCAAGTCATACTGGCTCCTCACCGCCCATCGAACACCTCTGAAAAGCAATCTGAGCGTGAATCACTTTTCAGAGCAGTAGCAGGCCTACCGTTCATAGGCAAGGAAACTAGATGTAATTGAGGCCAACAAAGTGGTTGTAGAGGCAGGTTTAACTTAAAGGGGTTGTAAAGGTAAACATCCGACAGCAAAGGCCCCCCCCCCGTTTTACTTACCTCGCCCCTCGAAAGTCCTGCACGCGTCTGTGATCCTGTTTGGTTCCCAGCCTGGCCGTTGATTGGCTAGCCATTGGCTGGCGCTGCTGTCAATCACATCCAATGACGCGGCGCGCTGGGGCCGAGTGATACAGTTGGCGGCTGTGGCCGCCGCTGTATCACGGGAGGGCGCTCGCAAGAGCTTTCCACCATGCGAGGGAGCTCGCATGAAGATAGAAAGCTCTTGCGAGGAGGAGCCGAGACAGCCGCCGAGGGACCCGAGAAGACAGGGTTCGGGGACACCCTGTGCAAAACGAGCTGCACAGTGGAGGCAAGTATAAAATGTTTGTTATTTTACCAAAAAAATAGACTTTAGTGTTCCTTTAATGAATTCTGTGCAATAAAGCAAAAAGGGGACTTCCGCTGATCTGCTTCTTTGTCTATATTTTAAAAGCCGGCAGCTACAGTATTTGTAGCTGCTGATTTTTTTCCCCCAGGCTGAACACCACTTCAAGATAAACCTTCTGTGTGCAGCAACCCCCCCTAATACTTACCTGAGCTCCATCTCGAGCCAGCGATGTCCACGAGTGCCTCGGCCATCTGGGACTCTCCCTCCTGATTGGCTGAGACACAGCAGCAGCGTCATTGGCTCCCGCTGCTGTCAAACTCAGTTAGCCAATCAGGAGAGTGAGGGGTTGGGGCCAAAACCACAGCGCTGTGTCTGAATACACACAAGCTACCTTCTGTTGGGGCACGCAACAGGAGGGAGAGGCCAGGAGCTCCAGCCAGGGACATGAGAAAAGGAGGCTCTGGGCTGCCATGTGCAAAACCACTACACAGAGCAGGCAAGCAAAACATAGTTATTTTAATAGAAAAAAAAAAAAGACTTTGCAATCACTTTAAACTTGGCATACAGGCAGAGTGCTGTTAAGGATTCTGCCAGCTTCACAACCGAACAGGCTCCAAGCAATCAGTGATGACAACAGTGAACAGAGCCTGACTGGGAAGCTGAGACACCACCTCCCCATTATTATGGCCTGCTATCTTTGTGATTGAGAGCAGGCAGCAGGTCAATTCTAGAATTGTCTATTGGCTAGGGTTCCACCCACTGTCTGCTGTCAAAACACATGTGGAACAAACCTGTGGGGAAACTAGTCTCTGAATCCCCATCAGGCTCCGGCCAACCAGCTTCTTAATTCCTTGGTTGCTGCGATATCTCACTGGTGCGGAAGCAGAGGCACACCAAGGACCGAGTGTCCACACTCCAGCTTCAGTGTGACTCCACATGTGATGCGTGCCTCAAATCATTGTACCCGTTTCTAACCTGGTGCTGGCACCAACATTCGTCAAGCAAAGTCAAAGTGGAATTCTAAAGTGTTGTAGATCAACTCCCCTGAATACAGTTATGTACCTATAGAAAAGCTTAAGGGAAAACATTAAGAAGTCTTACCACTTACTGATGCCTGGGATTTCTTGTTATCTGCAAGATGAAAACTCAAACTTAATACATTCTCCAATGGTTAACGAACCGATAACTCCAAATACATGTTATAGCTATAATGTATAGTATTATACCTGTTTATTTTAAAATTAGCAGACATTTACCTAGACGCTTTGTCAGTTATGGTAAGATACAGCAGGTTGGACAACGCAATTTTTGGTGAAATATAAAAGATGTTACACTGAGTAAATAGATACTCAACATGTGCTTTAAAAGTGTGCATGCTCGTGGAATGGCAAAAAAGATACAATACTTAATCTCTAAAAGGTGACGCTTTAAAACTGTTTTACAGGTTACCAATGTACAAAAGGAGGTATAGTGCTAGAATTATTGCTCTTGCTATAATGTTTGTGGCTAGATCGCACATGTGTGGTGCAAACACCATTTACATACGTGTGCACGACCTACGTATGTGGTCGATTCAGGGGCGCTTAAAAAAAACAAAAAAACACATGTTTGTAAATTTTATTGAAAAGTTTTTATTTTTACACTGTCCATAAAAAAAAAAAAAAAAAAAAAAAAAAAAAGACGGTATATGATCATATGTAAACAACCCTTGTGATACAAATAAAGCATGGCAGGTCCTCTTTATGGAGACATCTGGAGTCTATAAGACCCCATATCCCTCCTCTGCCCATGAAAGCATAAGATAAAAAATATAAAAAAATAAAATGGAAACATTTACATCTGCTCTAACCGCAAGTGATAAAAATGCTTGTTGCTTCCAGTCTCCTAGCCATAGAGGCAATTGGAGACTATTCAGTCTCCGGTCACCTCTGGTGTAAGCCGGCGCAACAGTCAGAACGGATGCTACTCGGCCTTTTGGCTAAGATCAAGTGTAGCATCTGTTCTTATCAGTTGCCAGTAGGTGGTGCTATGCTAACCGTCCTGAGTACACAGCAAGGTGGAAAGGGATGGCGGTTGGCAGGTGCTAAGCCTGCTGGCGTGGAGGCGGAGGCCTTCTGATTTGGACGGAGAGGCATGAGGTCGAAGCTGAGGGGCCGGGCCCCTGGTCTTTGTGGTGCCTGCCCCGGTCAGTTCGGGAGAGAACACTTGCTCCTCCTTCCCCTTGGGGGGAGCGGTTAGTATTTCCCGAAAGTGATTAGGTGGGAGTGATGGAGTAGCCTATTGGCGCGGGCTCTCCCCAATCTCTCAGAGCCCCTACCTTCCTGGCTGGGAAGGGTGCTGCTGGTCCGGGCCGGGGGTCAGGGTCCGTTGAAAAGCCTGTGGAAATGGTGCCCCTGGAGTGGCAGTTCAGGGGTGCCATAGATTGCACGGGTGTTTAAGAGGGCACTTACTTGTATGGCACCATGGCCACGATCTCCACAAACACCCTTTTCACACCTGCCTCTAGGCTGGGACTAGAGGAATTTTTGTTGCCTGGCCGGGGGGCCAGCCATCGTATTGCACAATGGTCACTTTCCACTCACTCTCCCACCTTCATTCTCCCCCACTTTCTTTTTTATTTTACCTCTGTTTGTCACTTTTATGTCTTTTTGTTTGGTGCACGTTTGTACACTATGTGTGATCAGTAGGGTGCCGGTCCTCGGGCCAGCCCTGAACGTCTTGGGAGTATGTGGACAGGATACAAATTGTTATAGGTGTCACCGGCGCAAAGTAAATATATTAAAATTAAACATGATCTGCTGCAATACTGTGTAGACCCTCAATAAAAGGGGTTAACTGTGCATATAAAGAAAAAAGTGTTACTGCGCTGATCTAATAATCCAAAGAATGCAATCTCTGGGAATGTAAACTGTGAACTAGTTTAGTGCACAAACAACCATATATACCATATACAATATCAGGAACTATAAACGTACCCAATATTCTATGTGAATCAATTAATCTTAGTACGAACAATATATATAGAAAAATAGGAAATATATGTGTTATACAAATATTGCGATAAACACAATACTTTAAATGTGACCCAAAATTTGTTGTCGGCATACACATCAATGCACCTGTGAAGGAAGAAATGGCCACTAATGCTACTCTAAGCCGACCGAGTATATATAATAAAAATAAATAAAAAACAAAACCAATGACAGAGCAAAGAGTCCCAAATGTGAAGTGCGCCAGCACTGGAAAAAGTCCAACGACAGACAATCTTGCACTATAGATTCCAGTGGAAAAAGGGTTCAATGCTGGCGATGCTGTATATAAAAAAAGGTGCAACTGCCTCTTCCACCCGACAAAGATGTGCCACCATCACCAATGGTTAAACTCAACACTCACCAGACCCCGGATAATAAAAGGCCTGTCACTGGGTGTTGCCTCCTTCTCCCTCTTACAAGATGTCCTTATTTCCTCAAAAACAAGGGGCTCATCATAGTGTAATATATAAAAACGTATTTATTAAAAGGATGCACTTACAAGAAAAAGTGCCTCTGACCGGAACAGAGTATCTCTGGCAGTGTCAAACGTTATAGCCGCTGACCAGCATTTATGTTGCGTCACGGAAGGTGTGCGTACCCAGCTCCTGTCCTCATGCGTTTCTACAAGCGGTCCTGGTGTGCTTCCCCCTCCGTGTGTGTCCAGACAGCCTCTATGCGTTTCGCTATTGCGTCATCAGGACTTTTTTCGTGATGACGCAATAGCAAAACGCGTAGAGGCTGTCTGGACACAGGGAGGGGGAAGCACACCAGCACCACTTGTAGCAACACATGACAGGAGCGGGGTACACACACCTTCCGAGACGCAACATAAATGCTGGTCAGCGGCTATAATGTTTGACACTGCCAGAGATACTCAGTGCCGGTCAGAGGTACTTTTTCTTGTAATGGCATCCTTTTAATAAATACATTTTTATATACTACACTATGATGAGCCCCTTGTTTTTGAGGAAATAAGGACATCTTATAAGAGGGAGAAGGAGGCAACACCCAGTGACAGACAAAGAAAAGACACCACTTTGGGGCCTTTTATTATCCGGGGTCTGGTGAGTGTTGAGTTTAACCATTGTGATGGTGGCACATCTTTGTCGGGTGGAAGAGACAGTTGCACCTTTTTATATACAGCATTACCAGCATTGAACCCTTTTTCCACTGGAATCTATTGTGTAATAGCAAGATTGTCTGTCGGACTTTTTCCAGTGCAGCTGGCGCACTTCACATTTGGGACTCTTTGCTCTGTCATTGGTTTTGTATGTTTTATTTATTTTTAGAACATATATTTTTTTGTTTTGTTTTCACTATTGGTCGGCTTAGAGTAGCATTAGTGGCAATTTCTTCCTTCACAGGAGTATTATGGCGCATTGATGTGTATGACGACAACAAATTTTGGGTCACATTTAAAGTATTGTGTTTATCACAATATTTGTATAACACATATATTTCCTATTTTTCTATATATATTGTTCGTACTAAGATTAATTGATTCACAGATGTTTATTCACATAGAATATTGGGTACGTTATAGTTCCTGATATTGTATATGGTATATATGGTTGTTTGTGCACTAAACTAGTTCACAGTTTACATTCCCAGAGATTGAATTCTTTGGATTATTAGATCAGTGCAGTAACACTTTTTTCTTAATATGTGGAGATGGCCTTCTGGCTTAGTTCACCTGCTCTCATGGGGTCTCCCTTCAGGGAAGCCCCACCTAGGAGGGTCCTGTTTCGGCAGACCGGCTGCATGGACCACTGTTTACTCTACTCCCCGTCTGGGGCCTAACGCCCCGGGGGATCAGGGTCGGGTCCTCCTCACAGAGGACCACTTGACGTAGCACTCGTCTGCACGCTTTTGTGGACACTATGTGTGCACATTTTTTCTGCACCGGGTGAAGTTTTTGGGTTGCGTTATGCACGCCACAGGCTTTTCAATAAAAAAAAAAAAGTCAGATCGGATGCACCGGAGGGCAGCTGCAGCCATAATCCTGGTAAAACCCAATACATGTATGTAATTTGGCAGCAAGTGTTAACCTAATAGGATACTTTAAATCCAAAGGGGTAATATGCCAAGATACTTACAAAATATACTTTGTGGGAGAAATCAGCACAGACATTCAAACGATGCAGTAACTGGTCTTGGGCTAATTTATACAGGACATTTGACTAACATTAAAAGAGGGCATTTACCAACACAAAATAAAATCAGATTTAAAGATCAAAGGGACAGGGATATTACTGGTTTTAACAAGGCATTAGATTAGTTATTCCTCTTTTGCTTCCAACTAGTGGTTCATGGCTAATGCTACGCTGAAGAGTTTTTAGGACCAAAAAAAAAAAATTGCTTGGTTACACTACTGGCAAATCATCTTTTGTGACTTACGGATATCTCGAAAGTGAATAATAAGTCTGGCAACCAAAGACAAATACTCTTCCTGCAATAAAAACAGAAACACACAGGTAAACACATGCTACACAAAACATTTCCTCCAAGTACATTGTATAATTCATAGGGATTTTATTAAAAAGAAGGAAAATAAAAAAAAAAAACGTAAAAAGTCAGGATTTTTGCCCATAACCGATCACCTTTTACAGAAAAAAAAAAAAAAAAAAAAAACTTGGATTCCACCAACTTTGCGCTTGTATTCTACTCTCAATTTGAAATTGCCCCCTAAACTTGGTGATATGCAATTTGGCTGGAGAAGAAAGGCCACTTGGGATCAGTGCATGCATATAGGAGTCTATAGTGCCAAGCCCTTCAACATTACAAAACAAGTTGAATGAAATTAACCATTACTAGCCGTTTTTGGTTGATGATTCAGCGAGTTCCATCTGAGCTCTAAATGGGTCACACAACCAATGAAAGTACTGCATTCACAAAAATACTTCCCACAGAAAATCCCCAGCTATCTGTACATACAGCAGTCCTAAAGAAGTCTACAAAGGGACTTTTACTGTGTAAAGTACAATATAAATTATGATGTATACTGTACACAAGAAGGTACTAGATAGAGGTAGGACATTTATGGTGTTGTCAGTCATTAGGTAGGCACAAGTAGTATTTAGTAACAGAGATTAATGCGAGATATACCTACACGTGTTTTAGCCTTTAGAAAAACATGACTTTCCATCTCCTTGCTGGACTTGGTGTGTGCAACCCCTGCTTTGCGCATTGCCTCGTCTCTGGTAAAACAAAGTTTTATACGGTTAATAATCTCCCAAAGAGATAGTTTACACAAACAGATACCTTCATAAGAAAGAAAATATTTAACCTGGTAACATGTATAAAAAAAAAAAAAAAAAAAAAAATTGGAGCTTCAAGTACCAAAGTTTGGTGCCATTCCATGAGTGTGCGCAATTTTAAAGCGTGACAAGTTGGATATCTATTTACTCAGCGTAACCTAATCTTTCACATTATACAAAAATGTTTTTTTTTTATTTAAATAATGAAATCCTTTTTTTTCGTTTGAAAAATATTGTGCAAATACCGTGCAAGATAAAAAGTTGCAATGACCGCCACTTTACTCCCTAGGGTGTCTGCTTAAAAAGTATTATATGTTTGGGGGTTCCAAGTAATTTTCTAGCCAAAAAAAATGGATTTTTACATGAAGTGCCAGAATAGGCCCGATAGGGAAGTGGTCAAAGCAGAGTTTCCATCAGAATTTAAATTTTTTGCAAGCTAAATACAATTATATTATACATTCCATTAAACACACCAATAGCTTCCCAATCAATAAGGAATAAGGAATACATAAAAACTCTTGCTCATGCTGTGGCCATTGCCATCGTATGTGTGGGCATCTGAAGCCCAAATGCCCTTTTTTCCTTGTTTGCGAGGAGAGGTGCATGCTGGGTAACCCGCACGTGCGCTCATACTGCAGTTTGTTACGTTGTCATGACAACAGACGGCGACGGAGAAGCATCCCACCCTGTTATGACAACACCGATAACAAAATCCAAAGTATAATAAAACTCAAATGACTCACCTGCCCAGAGACTCCTGGGAAATTTCCCAGGAGGCAATGGGGGAGGTAGGACAGGAAGTGCATCCACCGTGGTCTAGGAAGAAGGCAGATTTCGATTTCTGCCTATCAACAGCAATATAGAAGTGAGAAAAACGTTATTTTATTTTTAAATTACATGCAAGCCATTGGGAGAAAGTTTGTTTTTAGGGTGGAACTCCACTTTAATATGAATATTGGTAATAAGCTCTGCATGAGGTTACCAGGTCCAACAGAGCGTCAGTCATTCCTAGTCGGGGATTCAAACCGGACCATAAAAAAAAGACTTAGTTAGAACTTACCGGTGACGGTATTTCTAAGAGCCTTTCAGGACAACCTTGGAGAGAGCGCAGCTCCGCCTCTTCATTAGGAAACACATGCCAATCCTTTAAAACCCTCCTCTTCCACCATGGCTTCAGTTATTGTGGTCCGACTCTCTGGAAGACAAAGCACAGAAAACCACAACACCATGATAGATTTATACTTCTTACTTTAACATACATTAAGGGAGGGAAATAGCGGTTGTCCTGGAAGGCTCTTAGAAATACCGTCACCGGTAAGTTCTAACTAAGTCTTTCTCTAATCGCCTTTCAGGACAACCTTGGAGAGGATAAACAAGTAACTTACCCTAGGGTGGGACTACTGCCTGCAGCACCTTTCTGCCAAAGGCCTGATCTGCGGCAGACAATAGGTCCAACCTGTAGAGTCTTAAGAACGTAGAGTAGTTGGACCAGGTGGCGGCCTTGCAAATTTGCTCAGGTGTAGCACCTGCTCTTTCAGCCCAAGATACTGCAGTTGATCTTGTAGAATGCGGTAGAATGCCTAAGGGAGGCGTTACTCTTTTGGCTTTGTAAGCTTCCGTAATAGTGAGTTTAAGCCACCTTGCTAGCGTACTTTTGGACGCTTTTTCTCCTTTACGAGGTCCTGAAAAAACTATAAACAGTGCATTTGTTTTTCTAAACTCTCTAGTGACAGAGGTATTGCTCAAGACACCTTTTCACATCTAACGAGTGAAACGCTTCTTCTCCAGCATTGGAAGGATTCGAAGAAAAAGTGGGCAAAAACAATTTCCTGTGAACAATGAAATTTTGATGCCACCTTTGGAAGGAAAGCAGGATCTGTCTGAAGAACTACTCGATCCGGAAAGATTCTTAAAAAAAGGTTCAGTAATGGCTAGAGCTTGGAGCTCGCTAACTCGCCTTGCTGAAGTTATTGCCACCAAAAAAACTGTTTTTAGAACTAAATTTTTCAAAGAAACATTTACTAAAGGTTCAAACGGATCCCCGTTAGACCTTGCAAGACAACTGATAAGTCCCAACTTGGAAAATTTTTAAGAGTCACTGGTCCGTTTCTTGATAGTGCCCTGAAAAATCTGGAAATTAACGGTTCTCTGGACAGCGTTTTTTCAAAATAAAACAGAAAGGGCTGCTACCTGCGTTTTTAGCGTACTAGCTGCCAGACCCTTCTCCATTCCCTCATGGAGAAACTCTAGAACCGAGACTATGCTCTTGACTTGGAAATCCTTGGCAGAACACCAAGAATTAAATACTTTCCAGACCTTCCTGTAAATTGATCTGGTTACTTCCTTCCTACTTGATAATAAGGTTTTCACTACCTTGTCAGATAAACCCTTGTCCTTTAGAATGTCCTCTTCAGAAACCAGGCGCACAGATGTAGTCTGTCTGTTTCTGGGTGACACACTGAGTCCTGCGTTAGAAGGTCTTTCCTGGCTGGAAGTCTCCACGGGGGTTCTACAGCTAGATTTAACACTGTTGCAAACCAAGGCCTTTTGGGCCAGAAGGGAGCAATTAGAATCAGGCTGGTCTTCTCTTCCCTGAATTTCCTCAATACCAGCGGAATTAGAGGAAAGGGGGGAAACGCATAGCACAGATGGTAATCCCAAGAATGGGCTAGAGCATCTATGCCCAACGCCTGATCCCCTCTGTGTAGGGAAAATAATTTTTGGACTTTGGTATTCTGCTGACTGGCAAAGAGGTCCACCTGAGGAAGACCCCACCTTTCTGTGATCATGTTGAACACTTCTTGATTTAAGCTCCATTCTGCTTCTACAACTCTTCTCCTGCTCAGTAGGTCTGCTGGCAAGTTTTGAGTCCCTTTTAAGTGAACTGCCGACAGGGAAGTTAAATTTATTTCCGCCCAGGATAATAGCTGGTTGGCAAGTTCCATCAGACCTTGACTCCTGGTCCCTCCCTGTTTGGTCACATAGGCCACTGCTGTTGTATTGTCCGATAATACTTGCACATGATGACCTTTTAGTAGCTGTTGGAAGGCCAGGAGTCCCATCAAAATGGCTTTTAGTTCCCGCCAATTTGATGACCTCCTTGCCTCCCCCTAGGACCAAGACCCCTGAGCGGTCTGACCGTCCAGGTGAGCCCCCATCCCCAAGAACTTGCGTCTGTCGTCAAACGCTTGTCCAAGGGAAGGACCCACGAGAGACCCTTTGATAGATTGGCCTGATCTCTCCACCACCAAAGGGACCTTTTTACTTTTGATGTTGGCTTGAAAAGCTTTTCCAGGGACTCCTGATGGGACCAGACCTGTAGGATATTTCTCTGTAGAGGCCTGGAGTGCAACCTTGCCCACTGTACCGCAGGAATTGAAGCTGTGAGCTGGCCTAAGACTGCCATAGCTGTCCTTACTGATACTGCTAGATTTGTCTGGATCTGGCATATCGAGGAATTGATTTTCTCTATTTTTTCCCGGGGAAGAAAAACTCTCTGAAGGACTGAGTTGATGTTGTAACCAAGGAACCTCGTCTTCTGAAAGGGGTCTAGGTTCGACTTCTCTAGATTCAATAACCAGCCGAGGCTTTTGAGATGTGATGGTGAGATCTGAAGATCTGTCACCAACTGTTCTCTTGAATCTGCGAAGAACAGGAGATCGTCCAAGTAAGGAACAACCGAGACCCCCCTCAGTTTCAGAGGCTCCAAGGCTTCCGCCATCACTTTCGTGAATATCCTGGGGGAGGACGATAGACCGAACGGTAGAGCCCTGAATTGTAGGTGCCAGGTTGAAGTCCCTAGGTTGACTGCCAACCGAAGAAATCTCTGGGAGGCCTGGGCTATTGGAATGTGAAGATAAGCATCTCTTAAGTCTAGAGACGCCATGAAGCACCCTGGTGTTAGTAGTTTTGTTATCGTATGGATAGTGTCCATGCGAAAATGTTTGTACCTTATTACCTTGTTCAGAATTTTTAGGTTTAGGATCAAACGAAACTTTCCCGAGGGCTTTTTCACAAAAAAAAATGTGGGAGTAGAACCCTTTTCCCTCCTGGTGTTTTGGGACTTGGATAATAACTTCCTGTTCTATCAAATCCTTCAACAGGGTCATCATTGCGGAAGCTTTCTCCTGATCCCTTGGTAGGGCTGTAACATAAAATCTGGAAGGTGGACAATCTGCGAATTCCAAGTTGTACCCCTGTGCAATGATGTTTTTTACAAAAGGGACTTTTGACCCACAGACTCCACTGAGGTAAGAAAGCGGACAATCTCCCCCCCACAGGGGTTAGACTGTCATTTGTCCTTGGAGGGCTGGTCCTGAGGGGACTTAAAGAGAATTCCACCTCTTCCTCTACCCCTTTGGGGAAACCAGCGTTTCTTATTTTCCTCTTTTTTGTAGGTTTGTTGAAGACCACGAAAATTTTTCTTAAAGGGTGGCTTCTTCTTGGCTGGGAAAGCCTTCTTTTTGTCCGCTGTTCTGTCCAGAACTTTTTCCAAATCTGGACCAAATAATAAATCACCTGAAAAGGGAAGACCACAAAGCTTAATTTTTGAGGCTGTGTCCCCTGTCCAAGTTTTAAGCCAGACTGCCCGTCTGGCTGAGTTCACCAAAGCGGAAGACCTGGCTGCCATTTTGATTGACTCTGCAGATGCGTCAGCCATATACCTAATTGATTTTAGAATCAAAAGGAAAAGATTCTAATAAGTCCTTCCTTGATGTGCCTGCTTGTATATGGCTCATAAGTTTTTCTACCCAGCACTCCAAATTTCTTGCCACCACTGTAGAGGCCATGGCTGGCTTCAGACTGAGTGAAGTAGAGTCCCATGCTTTCTTGAGTAGAGAATCTGCTCTTTTATCCATGGAATTTTTTAGCACACCAATATCCTCAAACGCTAAATCTGTGCGGCGAGAAACTTGGGAAAAAGCTGCATCAACACAAGGTTTTTTATTCCACACTTCTGCATCTTCTTCATTGAAGGGGAATCTCTTCTTTACATTTTTAGAAAAGAAGGGGCCCCTTTCAGGGTCTTTCCACTCCTTCCTGATAGTATCAGATACCACTTTGTGGACTGGAAATACTTTAGATTTGGATTCATCTAACCCCCGATACATTTTGTCATGCAGAGATAGCTGAATTTTTTCCTCCTGAATTTCAAGAGTAGTATAAATTGCAGAAAGTAGATCGTCCACTTCGTCTAGGGAGACTTTGTATCTAGAACTTCTACCTTCTTCTTCCTCTTCATCTGAATCCATGACTGAGCGAAGAGTACTAGTCCCTTCATCCCCTGAATCCACCCTCTCATCTAGAGGAGGAAGCTTTAGGGCTAGGTGGTGATTGCTGAACTTCAGTATGAACCACTGGTTTTGTCACCAGTAAGTTTTTAACTGACCCCAAAGAACTTTTAAGTTCCTGTACAGAGGAGAACAATTCTTTGTATTGTTGAGATGTTTCCTCTTCAACCAGATCCCTGATACAGCTTCTGCACATTGGTTTCTGCCAGGAATCCCTAAGGGGGTTCTTGCAAGAAGGACACTTCCTACTAGGTGGTGGTTTTTTAAAATTTTGCTTTTCTCTAAAACCGCCACCACTAAGGAAGGTAAAGCAAAACACCACCATAAGTGAAAAACTGACAGGGACCGAGAAAAGTTAACTCTGTCCCTGCAGTACAGGCTCCCAATGGAGGAACAAATATAAACCATATAAAGTCCATAAGGTAAAGAATAAAAGGCCCCACTGTGCCCCTCTTACCTGGACTGGAGCGGCGTCCATGGCGCCTGTATCCGCCATCGCTGCAGATCCCTCTTCCATGCTGAACAGAGAAGCAGCTGGGACTGTGTGGCTTTTTAAATTTTCCCGGGTCCTGACGTCATCACAGATGGCCGGAACCCGGAAGACGCCGCTCAACAGGCCTGACCCTTGACTTCTGCGTTCCAGGCAGCGTGGACCACGCACTGCCCCGCCTCTACAGGAAGCCGCGCTGCTGATCCGTGACGTCACCCGCCCGACCACCCGAACCATACCTTGCGGATCCCGGGCACCCAGCGCAGCTTTCCTGCAGAGCCTTCACTCCACTGAGCAGGGAGAAGCTGGAGACTCCGGAGCACCTTTCCTCACTAGGAAGGGCTGGGATGGCCTCTGCACACCAAGCAGTAAACACAGGTACACTTACCCCTCCCTTGGAGAGAGTGCAGCTCCTCAGGTCCACATGCATGCACTTCCACCATGGCGGAGGAAACACAATAACTGAAGCCATGGTGGAAGGGGAGGGTTTTAAAGGATTAGCATGTGTTTCCTAATGAAGAGGCGGAGCTGCGCTCTCTCCAAGGTTGTCCTGAAAGGCGATTAGAGAAAAATTGTCTAGTAATAGGTTTATACATTTTTGCCCTTTAACTGTCCCAGCAATGCAATTAATCCAGTCAGTTTCAGGGCAGAAGTTGACCATGGAGATTTCCAGGGAAAAGATGGTCATCTCTATGACTTGGAGGTCCGGGCACATCGTTATGACATCACGCCCGGCCTGGCAGTTGTAAATACTGCCATATACTCGGCTGGAACGCCGAAATCGTCTTTTCTTTTTTTTTTTAACTCAGGCTTTCCAGCCTGGAGGAGAGACGTTATTGACCCTGCATCTCTCCATAAAGAGGACCTGTCGCACACTATTCCTATCACAAGGGATGTTTACATTCCTTGTAATAGGGAAAAAAGGAAAGTGCAAAAATCAAAAATTTAAAGTAACATTTTCACGCAACCTCGCACGTAGAAGCGAACGCATATGTACATCGCGCCCGCACATGTAAACCGCATTTAAATCACACATGTGAGGTATCGCCACGAATGTTAAAGCGAGAGCAACAATTCTATACAAAGACCTTCTCTGTAACTCTAAACCTGTAAAAAATAGATAAAAATGTAAGCATTGCCTATGGAGATTTTTGAGTACCAAAGTTTGGCGCCATTCCACGAGTGAGCGCAATTTTTAAGCATGACATGTTAGGTATCCATTTAGTCGGCATAACATTGTCTCACATTATGCAAAAAAAAAAAAAAATTGGCCAACTTTAGTGTTTTTTTTTTTTAAATTCATGAAAGTTCCCCCCCCCCCCCCCCCCCAAAAAATGCATTTGAAAAATTGCTGCGCGAATACAGTGTAAAATAAAAAGTTGCAACAACCGTCATTTTATTCCCTAGGGTCGCTGCTTAAAAAAATATATATATATATGTTTGGGGGTTCTGAATAATTTTCTACCCCAAAAGAAAATTATGATTTTTACATGCAAGAGCAAAGTGCCAGAATTGGCCCAGATGGGAAATGGTTAAAGTGAAACTTTACCCATAACAGTTTGATAACAAAAGATATTCTTTAACAAAGAAAATATACATTCCACATTAATGCTACCAACATTTGTGCTAGAAATTGCCTCCAGAATTTTTTCTTTTTTAGGAGGCCTCCATTTTGAAGCCCAGAGCAGTCACTTCCTCATTGGAAACTCTTCACCTCTCCTTAGTCTCAAAAACTATAGGTCACTTTCTGCAATTAAATTATGTGCATTTCCTGCCTTGATTGTATGTATTGGCTTAGGCGGGTCATACATTATTATTATTTTTTTTTCCTTCGTTCAACCAGAAGCAAATGTGGATGGGGGAAATCACTCCCGCTGAGCTATTGTATTCTGCCAGTGGGGAATCCTCCTTTATTTTTTACTAGTAATGACGGTGATCTGTGATTTTTGTCGTGATTGTGACATTGCGGCAGACTCACAAGGGGAGGAGACTAATCCCACCTAACCGTTTGCACACACAGATCCACGGTCCTGCTGTGTTAACAGGCAATTGCAGGTGCCCGGCAGACATCGCAGTTGCCGGGCACGCACACTGGCTCCCAGGCAACACACGCCCCCTAGACAGCCAGAACAACATAATATGACGCCCACGCAGGAAGGGAGATCCCTCCTTCAGACATCATGATATGGGCGGGATAGTGGTTAAATAAAAGAATTTGAGTAGTTCAACTATGTGTGAGTAACCTAAATTTGGTTCTGGTATCGCTATTTTTCTAACCTGAAAGCTTATTATTCTAAATAGGAAATCTTCACTTTGTTTGCAAATATTAAAGATTCTAACTACCAGCAACAATAAGTCCTTACATTTAAAAGAGCACCTGTCATTTCAGATCTATCATGGCAGCGCCTGTTAGCGGGCATCCACTCTCCAGCGGGCATCCACTCTCCTGCTGCCACCACATCCCTTACCTTATTGTGTCACTGCAGCATCACCATCTGTCCCATTAAAGCAGGGGTGTCCAAACTTTTTTCAAAGAGGGACAGATTTCATGAAGTGAACATGCGTGGGGGCCCGCCATTTTACCCGACTTTCTTTGAACCATTAAAATGAAATGCAAATTAAATATTTTATACAAAGTTTATTGCAAACGGCATACTTTTCATTTTGCAACATGATGAGCCCCCCAAAGTATATCCGCGTGTTATTTGGATACATCATCAGCATGACAAATCCAGAGCGCCTCTCTCATTGTTAGGACGTTTAGCTGGACGTTTTCACAAGTTTATTTGCCAGAGCTGCTATGAAGCTGACATAGCGGACTGCAGATGCAGAGATCGGGGAAATGTCATAGTGCCTGTGATTGGCTCTGTGCGCTGTCAGCTTCATAGCGGCTCTGGCAATTAGGACTTGTGAACACGCCCAACTACACGTCCCGCTACACATCCTAACAATGAAAGTGGCGCTCGGAATTTGTCATGCTGAAGATGTATCCAAAAAATAATAAAATAACTTGCGGATATACTTTGGGGGCCACATTAGAATGTATATGTAAATCCCAAGTGGGGGCCACATCAAACCGGAAACGCGGGCCGCAAATGGCCCGCGGGCCGGACTTTGGACATGCCTGCATTAAAGTAAATGGGACTGTTGGCGAGTCAACAGCAGGTCAGAGAAGGAGCCGCTGCGGGACAAAGGAGATGGTTGCTTTTTAAAAATTATGATTTAAATGGAGTCGATTTAAAATAAAGACATTTTACTAGTGATTTAAATCGACTTGATTTGAATCAAATCCACCCTGGTGTACCCCATCTGGGTCCTTCAGGAATTAGTTGTTGATAAATTTATGACCTTAAACATGTATATTAATATTTTTCAGTATGGTTATGGTTTTAATACATACTAATAAAATTCAGTGATTCATGTTTGAGGCAGAGAGCGATGGGAAACCCAAAATTTGCCATTGACAAAATCTTCCACTTGGCAGGTGACAACTGTCTAGGAAAAGATTTCCTCTCACTTCATGTGTTTTACAGAACAGAAACTGAAGGGAAAAAATCTCCGCTGGGAAACAGATAGCAAAAAAGTAATGCTTGATAGGGGAATTAACCCTTCCATACTCTTTCCAAAGCAGAATTAAATGTTTGGCTTTACAAACACTTCAAAGTGGAATTACATTTCTGCATAGAAAAATAAGAAATTGGGTGCCTAGGAGCTTTATGCCATTATCTACTAGTATGCATGGCATATTAGCACATTATGGTACACTTGCCAAGCGATCCCCTCCAACGCTGCAGTGTCAACACTCCCAGCTGCCATAGGTGCTTCCATTTTCACTCAGTCTTCCTTCTGGGTTTGGACACTTTAGCCGTGATGATGTCACTCCATCAGTGCAGAATAGTGCTGTAAATGGATGCTGAGCTGCGCATTGGAGAAAGGTTTATGACAGAAGTGACCAATAATGTCTCTTCTGTAATAAAAATCCTACCGGTCAGTATTTTTTTTTTTTTTTTTTTTTTTTTTAAAGTTGACCCTCACCCAAAAAGGAAAACCGCAGCTCCTCCATTTCCTCCCCCAGCCTCGAACACATTTGCAGCTTTTTTGGACAGGTACCCAATTCCCTCAATCCTCATCTTGGCGAGAATGATGTGCACTTGGCGCACCCCTTGCTACCCAAACAAGCTGACTTATCCCAGAAGGCTGCAGGACCAGTCTCCATGTGGTCAGCTGGGTGCGAGAT
Organism: Rana temporaria; assembly: GCF_905171775.1. Lineage (NCBI taxonomy): Eukaryota > Metazoa > Chordata > Amphibia > Anura > Ranidae > Rana > Rana temporaria. The sequence continues at coordinate 212,898,134 of NC_053489.1, read as the reverse complement.
ATAAAGTCACAGCCAGCTCCCAAATTCAAGATGGCAGCACCAGAGAGACAAAGCCCAGCGAAAAAAAGACTGTGGGGGAAGACAATGCTGGCCTCCAAGGACTCCTAAGTGTTTGGTTCTTTAAAGTCAGCAACTATAGTATTTGTAACCTCCCAAGTAAAAGTTCCTCCTTAAAGTGCAACTAAAAGTAAAAAAACTGTCAAATGTCCACATAGTTCTTTACTCCTGCTTCTTCCAAGTGTTGATCGTCAGATACCTTGACTGCCCAGCTCAGGATGACGTCACTCCCGTGCAGTCATCCTGGCGCACACATGTAAACAGTCTAAAGAAGACTGAACAGACAGTTTTTTTTTTTTATTGCAGAAGAGACACTGCTGTCTCTTCTGCAAAACAAACCCTGTCAGTTTACAATTTAACATTTATTTTGATTTAAAGCAAAACAAGACCTTTCTGTCCTTTACAGACAGGAAAGCGGTCATCTCCGCCTCCATCTGTTCTGCACTTGCCATGTTGCTGCATATGTGATCAGTTAGAACACCACAGCCCAAAAAAAAAAAAACACAAGGCATCAAGCTATATTATTAGGCATTGTCACAATAACCAAACATCGACCACTTTTTACCCAGGTAACCTGTTTACCAGGGTGTCTTTGTTTTGTGCAGTTATAACTCCAGCCGTCTGATAGCTTGACAGCTTAGTTGGCAGCATAAGCATCTGTGACAGGTATTCACAGCATGCCTTGAACGAAACTGTTTGAGAAGACAGTTAAATCAATAGGTTTAGTTCCCCTTTAACTACCTCCAGAAGGCTTTACCCCCTCAAGTGGCATTGTTTGTGCCAATTTAACTGGCAATTGCACAGTCATGCAGCACTGAACACAAATGAAATTTATATCTTTTTTCACACAAATTTTCTTTTGGTGGTATTTGCTCACCGCTGTTTCTTTTTTGTATTATATACACGGAAAAAAAAACACATATTTTCTACTATATTTTCTAGGTTATAAAACATATTCAAGAAAGAAAAAAAAAAAAAAAAATATTTCTTGATGTTTTAGGCCAATATGCATCCTGCTACATATTTGAAAAAAAAATCCCAATAAATATATATTACCATATAACAGGGCTAGACAAAATCCAGGCGCCAGGTCGCAATTAGGACCTGGCGCCCGCGGCTTTGCGGCCTTCAAGGCCGCGGCCTCAGTTACCGGCCGTCGTGGGCCCGCCGATCGTGCGGTGGGGGTGCACGGAGGCACAGTGTGCGCCCCCGCCACGTGATCGCGGCAGGCCCGCGATGGCCGGTAATTGAGGCCGCGGCCTTGTTAAGTGCCAAGCTTCCTTCTGTGACCTGCGCCATCTGGTGGTGGCCGTTGGCATTACAAGTAAAACAGCATAGAACTGCTGTTTTACTTGTCAATGAGGTTTGTATTGATGGTTCAGGCCACAGTCCTGCATTGCAAAAAAAAAAAAAAAAAAAATTCTTGCACAATTTCTTTGGCAATACATGTGTCTTAAAGAGGAACTTACATGAAATTGTGAAGAGGAAGGACTGAAGCTGAAGAATATCAGTAATCTGATTACATATTAGAACATATACATTTTTCACTGCCATCTCCTTCCCTCTAATCAGATGCCCCAAACATTATATATATATATATTTTTTATTCTAACACCCTAGAGAATAAAATGGCGATCGAGGAGGTCTAGGGCTAGAATTATTGCCCTCGCTCCAACGATCGCGGCGATACCTCACATGTGTGGTTTGAATACCGTTTACATAGGCCGGCGCTACTCACGTATTTGTTCGCTTCTGCGCGCAAGCTCGTCTGGACGGGGCGCGTTTTCTGGCTCCTAACTTTTTTAGCTGGCTCCTAGATTCCAAGCAAATTTGTCAAACCCTGTCATATAACACGCACCCTAACTTTAAGGAGGGAAGTTTCAGGGGAAACAGCCCCCTGCGTATAAAACACGCAGGCACAGTTTACCCTCTATTTTCAGGGTAAAAAAGTGAGTGTTATATGCTAATAAATACAGTAGATGGTTTGGGATAAAGTTATAGCACCTACAAACTATGGTATACAGTGGGTGCGGAAAGTATTCAGACCCCCTTAAATGTTTCACTCTTTGTTATATTGCAGCCATTTGCTAAAATCACTTAAGTTCATTTTTTTCCTCCCTGGCAGTATAATTCTTTCTGGTTTTAGGTGCTGAAAGCGGTACCATTATTTTGCATGAAAATTTGGTGTTTTATATTGTAGGCCTGTAATTCTTAGGAATAACTCATTTAAATCTGTCCAAACCAGAGTCTAGTAGATATCCCCGGTATGATAAAGTTTAAAAAACAAAATTATTTATTATATTATAATTTATAACTATAAATAATAATGTAATTATAATAAAAATTATTCAATAATGTAATCAAATCAAAAACACTGAAATTTGCTCAGTTGCAGAATTGTCGCTGTCATTTTTATTTTCTTATGACGAATTTCCCCACAAATCGCTATCGCTCAATTCTGCAAGTGATAATTTATTATCGCTGTTTTCCTAGCTGCTCTAAAACCATTTTTGACATAAAGGGACACTTTTGGTTGCTATGGACAATCTACAGTTTGCAGGGAGAAAGAACAGTTTTTATTATATAAAAGAACATGTAGGACACAGGGCAGACCACTAGGGACAAGGGGGGGGGGGGTGTATTTTTTGCATTCAGTACTGTAATCTATAAGATTAAAGTATGTAATGTGTTTATTTACTTTTTTTAATTTGGCGCCGTTCTCCGCCCCCGTGCGTCGTAACGTCGCAGGGAACGGAGATCGGCGGCACACAGGCACTGTGTGAATCGAGCGAGGACGCCGCTTGCTCACACAGCGGGGATGCATCGCAGGATCCAGGGACAAGGTAAGTAAACCAAGCCTGTGGATGCTGCACCCGAGTCTGGCTCGGGGATACCGCTTTTGGTATTGAAATCTTACCCCGAGCCAGACTCGTGAATACCGCCAAGGGGGTTAATGTACACACAGTACCCCATATTGACAGAAAAACACAGAATTGTTGACATTTTTGCAGATTTATTAAAAAGGAAAAACTGAAATATCACACGGTCCCAAGTATTCAGACCCTTTGCTCAGTATTTAGTAGAAGCACCCTTTTGATCTAATACAGCCATGAGTCATTTTGGGAAAGATGCTGACAGGGTGGATGGTAAATGTTGGTGGACAGCCATTTTTAGGTCTCTCCAGAGATGCTCAATTGGGTTTAAGTCAGGGCTCTGGCTGGGCCATTCAAGAACAGTCACGGAGTTGTTGTGAAGCCACTCCTTCGTTATTTTAGCTGTGTGCTTAGGGTCATTGTCTTGTTGGAAGGTAAACCTTTGGTCCAGTCTGAGGTCCTGAGCACTCTAGAGAAGGTTTTCGTCCAGGATATCCCTGTACTTGGCCGCATTCATCTTTCCCTCAATTGCAATCGTCCTGTCCCTGCAGCTGAAAAACATCCCCACCATGCTTCACTGTTGGGACAGGTGATGAGCAGTGCCTGGTTTTCTCCACACATACCGCTTAGAATTCAGGCCAAAAAGTTCTATCTTGGTCTCATAAGACCAGAGAATCTTATTTCTCACCATCTTGGAGCCCTTCAGGTGTTTGTTTGTTTTTTTTTGTTTTTTTTTAGAAAACTCCATGCAAGCTTTCATGTGTCTTGCACTGAGGAGAGGCTTCTGTCGGGCCACTCTGCCATAAGGCCCCGACTGGTGGAGGGCTGCAGTGATGGTTGACTTTCTACAACTCAGCCACAGTGATCTTTGGGTTCTGCTTTACCTCTTTCACCAAGGCTCTTCTCCCCCGATAGCTCAGTTTGCCTGGATTGCCAGCTCTAGGAAGGTTTCTGGTCGTCCCAAACATCTTCCATTTAAGGATTATAGAGGTCACTGTGCTCTTAGGAACCTTAAAGCGGAGTTCCGGCCACAATTTCACTTTTTAAATATAAATACCCCTGTAATACACAAGCTTAATGTATTCTAGTAAAGTTAGTCTGTAAACTAAGGTCCGTTTTGTTAGGTTGTTACAGCATTTAGACACTTTATAAAATAGAAATTGACTGGGGCCATCTTAAGTGTGGGCATTATGAAGCCAGACTGTATGACTTCCTGGATTTCAGCCTTGCAGATCTCGCACATGCTCAGTGCTGCACAAGCAGTGTAATAGGTTTCAGATCAGGTTTCAGCACCTGTACTGTCCAAGTCACATGATTCTTCGAGACTGGGGAATGCACAGACTCCTGGAAAGTTACACCCACTACATTCCCAGGAGTCTGTGCGGTGTAGGTTAGGAAGCTTAAGCACCTAGGTGCAGGAAGAGGGAAGATTAACTATTCTGCCTGGCAACAACACTTTAAAGGCATCTAAAAAAAAAAAAAAAAAAATTCTTAAAGGACTAATGACCTTTTTTTTTTTTTTTTTTAAAACTACCGATGTAATGTTATATTTATGGGTGGAACTCCACTTTAAGTGCAGCATAATTTTTTTTGTAACCTTGGCCAGATCTGTGCCACAATTCTGTTCCTTTGACCTCATGATTCTCACTTGCTCTGACATGCACTGTGAGCTGTAAGGTCTTCTTTAGACAGGTGTGTGGCTTTCCTAATCAAGTCCAATCAGTATAATCAAACACAGCTGGACTCAAATGAAGGTGTAGAACCATCTGAGGCTGGGTTCACACTTGTCCGACAAATGCTCCGACATTGGGAGCTCATGTCGCATGAAAATCAATGTTTCCCTATGAGAGCCGTCTTAACTGGTCCTACACAAGTCGGTCCAACTTTGAAAATGCTCCCTTGTACTACTTTGGTCCTACACTGATCCTACTTCAGCCCATTGAATATCATTGAAGTCGGACCAAAGTAGGAGCCTTGTCCTAACCATCTGACTTTTGACATCCAACATGTGATTACAGCAGCAGTAAAAAGGAATTTATCTCACTCTGGGATTGTTTTGATTGGTCAAAGAACAAGTCAGACTATCACAAATTCGGATCAAAGTAGTATCCTGTCCATGAAAGTTGGATGGATGTAGGACCAATGTCGCAGAGCAAAGTAGGATGAAAGTAGTACTGTTGTCTTGTAGTATAGTGTGAACTGAGGCTGGGTTCACACTACAACACTACTTTCATCCTACTTTGCTCTGCTACATTGGTCCTACATTTATCCTACATTGGTCCTACATCCATCCTACTTTCATGAACAGGATACTACTTTGGTCCGACTTCAATGATATTCAATGGGCCTGAAGTAGGATCAATGTAGGACCAAAAGTAGTACAGGGAGCATTTTCAAAGTCGGACCGACTTGTGTAGGACGCTACAAGACGCTCTCATAGGGAAACATTGAACACAGAGCAAAGTAGGATGAAAGTAGTGTAGTAGTGTGAACCCAGCCTAAAGGATGATCAGAAGAAATGGACAGCACCTGAGCTTAATATATGAGTGTCACAGCAAGGGGTCTGAATACTTAGGACCATGTGATATTTCAGTTTTTCTTGTTTAACAAATCTGCAAAAATGTCAACAATTCTGTGTTTTTCTGTCAATATGGGGTGCTGTGTGTACATTAATGAGGGGAAAAAAACTTAAATGAATGAACTTAAATGATTTTAGCAAATGGCTGCAATATAACAGAGTGAAAAATTTAAGGGGTCTGAATATATTCTGTACCCACTGTATATACTAGAATTTATGCAGCTATAGAAGCTATACTGTAATGAAAATTGAGGTAGTTGCAATGGTATGGTATGCAAGGTGAAACTTCGTAAAACATATAGTAGTGATAACTTTTTACTTCAGCTGTCACTAATGTGCTCCCACAGAAATCCGTAAAATACAATATAGGTGTGACAGCGCTGTAAAAGTGAAATAAACAATTATGGTGATAAACACGGATATAAAAAAGTCCAAAACATAAAATGAATGAATCCACGTTGTATAAAAAAAACAAGCTTGTGTGATGTCTTTAGACAACCTCCATTCATGGAGGTTGTCTAAAGACATCACACAAGCTTGTTTTTTTGTACAACGTGGATTCATTCATTTTATGTTTTTGGACTTTTTTCATAATTTTGCAATATCAGTGTTTATCACTATAATTGTTTATTTCACTTTTACAGCACTGTCACACCTATATTGTTTTATACTGTAATGGTGGTGATCAGTGACCAATTGTGGGACCATGATAGGGTGGCGGCAATGTGGTTCTAACAAACACAGGTTGGGAGGGTCACTAACTGATGTTGGTAATGAGACTAAAGCCACGTTCACCGTAAAGCAACGCCATTTTAACAGCGCTTTTTGACCGCTTTTAACCCCCGCTAACGGGCAAAAAAGGGTTTGCCAGCGCTGCCCTTTGATTTTTGAGCTTCCTGCCAGCCCACAACTCCAGTATGAAAGCACTCAGGCTTTCACACTGGAGAGAGGAGAGGCGCTTTGCAGGCGCTATTTTTAGTGCCTGGAAAGCGCCTCAGTGTAAAAGTGGCCTAATACAGTGAAAATACCGTACACTGACACTGTACTAATGACACTAACTGGGAAAGGAATAAAAAAAAAAAAAAAAAAAAAGAAGGGGGGGGCAAACAATGGGTTAACTGAGTGCCGCTTTTACTTTCTGATCTGGCGGTGTTATCTCCCTGATATTCAAGGAGAAGAAACAGCCAGATTGCTGTTCCCTGTAAACAGAGTTGTGTGTGTTTGTAAACACAGAGCTCTGTGCTGTGATTGGACAAAGCTGATCAGGTTTCAGCCAAAATCATTGGCCGAGATCTGCTGCCAAACTCATACTGTGTCCAATCACTGCACAAATCGGCAGGGCGCGTCTCAAAGCCAGAAAAAGGCCACACACACACACATGCGTACATGTACCTGACTATGCCTGTGGCTGCCGCACGCCTGCAGTATATTTATTGGGAGCAGTCTATTAAAGTGGAACTACAGCCATTGGTTTAACGGTTTATGACAACAGTTACCTTCAAGGCATTCTGTGAATGAGAACTGTCACAGGTGTTTGAATGGACAATGGCAACTGTAGCTCAAACAGAGGCCACGATGGCAGCTTCCTTAGCTGTAAAGGATAGGAGGGTTTAGTTCCACTCTATAGCTGAATTAAACCCAATGATTTACTAATAGCTTCCCAAAACTGTTAAAGTCAAGGCATGGTACGAATGATAGCCAGTGTTCTGTCGAGACATGCCCCCCCTTCAAATAGTGCCCGGACTTTGCATGTGCCGTACATCATAGCACAACAGCCGATTCACCGATCAGCTGGGCTGACATTACCATGGCGCACATCGTAAGAGGTATCGCTCGATGGGATAAACCAGGTCAAAGGCACAATTTAAACGTATACAAACAGCAGGGGGAGACCGTAGTTCTCAGATTGTGCATCGCTACTGCTGGAGGGCAGCTAGTTGCGAGGCACAATGTGAGAACTAGGGATGAGCTCCGGCGTTTTCGCACAGTCCACGTGCAGAGCCTGCCAGGAAGTCGCTGCGCTAATCACAGGCAGGGAGACACTGTCCTGATGCTCAGCTGCAGAGATCAGGAAATGTCTCCCTGCCTGTGGTTAGCGCAGCACCGTGCAGACTTCTTGGCGGGCACTGCACATGGAGCGTGCGAACATGCCGGAGCTCATCCCTAGTGAGAACTACAGCCCCCCCCCTGTTTGTATAGGTTTAAATTGTGCCTTTGAAATGGTATCTCCCATTGACAGATACTTCCTACAATGTGTGCATGCGCCATGGTCCATTACACCAGCTGATCGTCAACACAGCTTTAGTGCAGCTCCGCCCGCATGCGCAGGCACTATTCGATGGGGGGCTCTCTCATCGACAGAACACCATCACTGGGGTTTTTTTTTTTTTACTCTGAATCTAACTGTCTGGCCATTAAATGACTGGTGTCAAAGCTGATTGCACGTGCAGCACCATGGCAACTGCCGATCAGAGAGAGGCTGAGAGGGCAGCTTCCTTGTCTGTAAAGGAGAGGAGGATTTCGTTTCACTTTAAGGTGATGAATGATTTCCAGTGTAATAAAAACACTTGAGTACAGTCCAGCATCGCCCTGGAAGTAATAGTAACCATGGCGGTCATTTCCAGGCATGTGTCCATAGACTGATGTGACAATGCGCGGGTACTTCACACACAGGCCCGTCCCACCTCATTGTATGAGAACGCCACACTCACTCCCTCACAAAGAGGCCGGACTACCCAGGAAGAAATGACCACTTACATCTGACTGACCAGCTTCTGCCTGAAGCCTGCACTCCGCCAGTCACTGTCCGGCCCGTTCACGTCCATAGTCGCTGCCTGGTTTCTTTACTTCTCACACTATAACCCCGCAACCCGGCCGGAAGTGACGCACTCCTCCCTGCGACCTTCCTGGCTCCCTGTCAAAGGGCACGCCCCCTTCCCGCTGATTGGTGAATGGGCGTGCATTGGCTGCCTCTCGTAGGCACAGTGACTCTGGCCCATGTAATACTAAGTATTAGGTAAGCAGTGGTGCCTGTGTTTGGCTCCTCCGTCTCTTCTGCTTGTCGCCATGTTTACGGAAGTGACGCTCCAGTCGAAGTGCTGTTGAGGTTGAGTGAGGTGCGGGGCTCGAGAGCTGCGGCAGGTAAAACGTCACCGGCGGAGAGGAGGCATGGGTCACGTGACTGCTCAGGTAAACACCACTGTGTGGGTCCTGTGGTCCCTTACCTTTATTTCCCTTCTCTATGTTGTGTGAGTGGAATATCCGATCCACCAATCACCACTGAGGGGACTTGAGCCCAATCTTCTCCATAATTCTGCCAGTTCTGTCTGTAATAGTGGAAATCCATCATCCTCAGCTCCCATCCTATACCTAACAACTGTCACCTCTCAGTGCTGTGGGGTTAAAGCCCTATAAACCCAAAAGGAAACGTTTATTATAGTAGAAGAGAAGAATCTGGTGACCGCACATCCAATAAAATCTCCTCTGTTAGGACATCCAGGAAAGACTCTCCACATTACATTCAAAGGGACGCAGCATTCCGTCTAACGCGTTTCACCAGTGCTTGTTCACCAATGACTAAGGCTGATGTTGGTGAGAAACGCGTTAGTAGAATGCTATGTTCCCTTGAATCTTGTGTGGAGAGTCTTGCTTAAATATGCCATAAAGTTGTAAACCCTTGTTTACAACTTTATGCTACAGGTAAGCCTATATTAAGGCTTACCTGTAGCTAACAATCATATCTCCTAAACCTGCACGGCTTAGGAGATATCCTTGTATTTGCATGTGGCGCATGCGCACTTAAGCCAACTGAAGCAATGGCACTATGTGCCGTTGGTTCAGTTGTACTGTGCTGTTCCCAGGCGCATGCATGGGAGTGAAGTCATCGCGGCTCCGGCCAATCACAGCGCCGGAGCCGCAATACTGGCAGTCACTCCGGGACAACATGACGGCGTAGGAGACGTGGAACGCTGCGGGGGCTTCGATGTGAGTATGCTATGCATACTAGCTGATTATGCCTTTGTCTTGCAGGGTTTATTTTTATTTTTTGGTTTGCTTTCTGAGGGTTTTCTTCCTCTTTAACCACTTGAGACCCAGAAGGTTTTCCCCCTTCCTGACCAGGCCATTTTTTGTGATATGGCACTGCATTACTTTAACTGACAATTGCGCAGTCGTGCAACGCTGTACCCAAATTAAAGTGATGTCCTTTTTTTTCCCCCACAATTTGAGCTTTTTTTTTTGGTGGTATTTGATCACCTCTGCAGTTTTTATATATTTTGTGCTATAAACAAAAATGTGAAAAATAAAAACAAAATTTTTTACTTTCTGCTATAAAACAAATCCAATAAATTAAATAAAAAATAAAAAAAAATTCTTCATCAGTTTAGACCAATTCTGCTACATATTTTTATTTAAAAAACTCCTAAAATGCATATATTGATTGGTTTGCGCAAAAGTTATTTTTTTTCCTTTTTTGTGCAAAAGTTATAGCGTCTGCAAACTATGGGATAGATTTACATTTTTTTTTTATACTAGTAATGGTGGCAATCAGTGACTTATAGTGGGCCTGCGACATTACAGCGGACGAATTGGACGCTAACCGACACTTTTTCGGGGACCAGTGACACCAATGCAGTGATCGGTGCTAAAAATATGCACTGTCCCTGTACTAATGACACTGGCAGGGAAGGGGTTAACATCAGGGGTGATCAAAGGGTTAAGTGTGTTCCTAGGGAGTTATTACTAACTGTGTGTGGGGGGGGGGGGGTGCTTACACTTTGAGAAGGCAGAGATCCATGTTCCTGCTTACCAAAAACACAGGATCTCTACCTCCCCTTTTCACAGAATGTCGATCTGCCTTGTTTACATAGGCAGACCGCCATTCTGCTTCTCTTGTAAATCATCGGTGGGTCCCAGTATACATTGGGTCCAACGGACTCGCTGATTGGCTCCCACTGTTTCAAATTACAGCGGGTCGCCCGGCGGCGCGCGTGCACACCCCAGACCCAGAAGTGCAGAAGCACATACAGGTTAGTGATTCTGCACAGGAGAGCCACTTTGCCGCCGTATATATACAGTATATGGCTGGCAAGCAGTTAATAATGGTGATTTTAAAGGATGTGCTGCTGACCAGATTCTTCTCTTCTACTGTCAAGCCTTTGATGAACCGGGCCAGCACCTGCTAGCGTGCAGTGGAGGTGATTTAAGTGGAATCCAACATAGAGCATTGATTATCTCCTATCAAAGTTTATTATATTGCAGTTTACCAATCATTAGGTGTAATGGCTGCACTTGTTTCCTTTTTTAGGCTTTCTTTCATGATCTGGTCAGTAAGTCTGTTATTTTTTAACAGAACAAGTTCTGTTGCAGATGTAGCATTTAGAGCAGGGGTAGGCAACCTCGGCCCTCCAGCTGTTTTGAAACTACACGTCCCATGAGACATTGCAAGACCCTGACAATCACAGACATGACTCCTAGAGGCAGAGGCATGATGGGATTTATATTTTTACCACAGCTGGTGAGCCGAGGTTGCCTACCCCTGATTTAGAGCATGGGTGCTCAACCTGTGGCCCTTCAGCTGTTGCAGAACTACAACTCCCATGAGGCATTGCAAGGCTGACAGTTACAAGCATGACTCTCAAAGGCAGAGGCATGATGGGACTTCTAGTTCCACAACAGCTGGAGGTCCAAAGGTTGAGCACCCATGATTTAGAAGGCCAAGATAAACCATTTATCACTGACAGGTGTGCTTACAAAGGTAATTTTTTTATTTATTTATGTAAAACCTATATCCCTAAAGGGGAAAAAAATCTGTAACTGCTTATGAAGTGTATTAGCTGGAGTTTGGATTCAATTTGTAAGTATATTTCAATCTGCTAGTACATCTAGCACCCCCCCCCCCAGACTGACAGTGCTGCTATCCAAAGATGCCCATGTGCTCCTTCATCCAGAGTGGAGGCACTCTAATACGGGATGTGTGTTACTGGCCAGATCATCAGGGGAAAACAGAAGGGGGGGGGAAGGCCTAAAAATAAAACAAATGCAACCACCACATCTAATGATTGCTAAGCTGCAATATATTACATTTTAGTTTGTATAATAATATTATTTTCTCAAGTCGTCTTCCAGGACGGCACCTTGAGAGTAGACTGGCTCCACCTGACAGGAAACACAATCAGAAAGAGGTTTAAAAGCCCCGCCCCTCCCCGTGCACCTCAGTTATTGATTGTGTTTCCCACCAGCGAAACAGTTTGTTATTTTTTATCAGACCTAAGGCCTGGGGCTGGTGGTCCCCCTCCGGGTACTGAGCAGTGGGTCCTGGGGGCCGTCCCTGCCTCAGCTTAAAGGTGTAATGCCTGTCCCGGGGGGTTTTCCCCGTGTGATAGGGGGGGGGAGGAAGATTGCAAACAATACCCCCCTTCTTTCCTTTCTGTAGGAATCCCTGGGATAGTGGCTATTCCAGTACTCCTATGTGGCCATGTTCCCTCTCCTCCAGGACCCCTTACCTGCTGGGCGGGTGTGAGGGCTTCCTCAGCGTGGCTCCGGTGTACTGTCCTCCCGGGGACATTTTCGAATGGAGCCAGCAGTCGACGCCGCGTCACAGGCGGCGCGCGGTGATGACGAAGTTCCGCTTCCGGTCTTCACCAAAATGGCGGCCGCCAGCGGCGTCGGCTCCTCGCTGTTCTCACTGCAGCAAGGAGGAGAGTGGCGCCTACACGACTTCGCTATGGAGCGCGAGGATCGTTCGCTAGCAGCCGCTGCCGAGGACACCACCAAGGGTGAGTCTGCCTCAGAATGTCAGGGGGGCATATTGGACTGGGTCCTCTCCCTCCCCCCCCCCCCCCCCTCTCCTCTCCTCTCACACTTGATGTTTGAACTGTGATATATTTTTTCTCTCCCCTTACAGGGGAGGAGGTTTCTGCCCAGGGGGAAGCTGCTATTCTCTCCCTAAAACACACTTCCAAAACCAAGAGGTGTGGTAACTGTAGCATTAAGCTGGCTGCAGATTACTCCAAACTTCTTTGTGCCAAATGCATACAAAAATTGACAGCAAAGGAAACTTCCCTGATTATGAAAGAATTCCTAGCTGTCCAATCCCAAATGCTCTCCACATTAAAGGAATTTAAGGACACCTTAAAAAATAGGGATCCTGAGCCCATAGCAGCCGGCCCCTCTTCTCAAGAGAGCTCATCCACCCCAGTGCCACGAGTTTCCAGGGCTAGGGAGTCTCTCCTATCTGACACCGAAGATTCAGAGGCTCCAGAAGATGGGGTAGTTGATAGTCATTCTGAGGATGAGGATGAGGATGCCAGATCAGGCAAATATATTTTTTCTACAGATGACATGGGGGGTCTGCTGTCTGCTGTCTATGCCTCTGAGGGGATCCAGCAGCCAGCAGAGCTGGTGTCACCTCAGGACAGAATGTACCAGGGTTTAGCTAAACCCCAGCCAAAGGTTATCCCAGTCCATCAGTCACTTAAAGATATAGTTCTGAGGGAATGGGCTGAGCCTGAAAAGAAACTACTAAGGTACAAGACCTGGAAGAGGCGCTGTCCCTTTAAGGAGGAGTTAGAAAATACTTTGTTTAAAACTCCTAAACTAGATGCATCTCTAGCCCAACTCTCCAGGCAGTCTGACCTCTCGTTTGAAGATGCAGGAAACTTAAAGGATTCCTTAGACAGGCGGGCAGACACCTCCCTTCGCAGGGCCTGGGAGGCTAATACGGCCGCCCTTGGACCCGCTTTAGCCTCTTCCTGCATCGCTAGGAATGCAGATACCTGGTTAACCAGACTTCTGGAGCATGTACCTCAGACCTCCAAGTTTAAAGAAATTAGAGATTCTCTTACAGTCATAGGCAGTGCGGTTGCCTATCTTGCAGACGCATCGATTGAAACAGTCCGATCCTCTGCTAAGACGGGTGCTCTCGTCAACGCCGCCAGAAGGGCGGTATGGCTCAAGACGTGGGAAGGTGATCTTGCTTCCAAGACCCGTCTATGTGCCCTGCCCTTTGAAGGTACTCTTCTCTTTGGGGCAGGACTTGATCAAGCTCTAACTAGGGCCTCAGAAAAGGGGAAACGGTTCCCCCCAAAACCTAGACCTAACAGGAGAAGATTTTTTCGAGGCCCCCAGAATAAAAACCGACCTTCTGACCGAAGATCGGCCTTTAATAAGCGTTGGATCGCGGGAAAGGATAAGCCAAAAGGGGGTATCCTTTTCCCCGATCCCAAACCCGCAGGTAAGGACTCCAAGTGACTTAAGAGTCGGGGGAAGACTCTCCCAATTTTTTCCAGCCTGGGAGAGTATAACACGGAGTCCTCACATTCTGCAAATAGTGAGGGAGGGTTACAGATTGGAATTCCGACAACTTCCCCCCCCAATATTTCTCCTCACTCATCTACCCCAAGATCCCCTCAAGGCAGCTGCCCTTCTGGGAAGTGTCACAGATCTAGCTCAGCAGGCAGTCATAATCCCAGTTCCGCCAGGACAACAGGGTCAGGGGGTGTACTCACATATTTTCATGGTGCCCAAACCTTCGGGGAAATTCCGATTGATCATAAATTTAAAACTTTTAAATACCTTTCTCCACTACAAGAAATTCCGCATGGAAAACATTTACAGTCTCAAGGGACTGTTGTTAGAAGGAGTCTTTATGGTAACCATAGACTTGAGGGACGCCTACCTCCATGTCCCAGTCTTCAGGGACCATCAAAGGTTCCTCCGATTTGCCATTGCCTCCCCTCAGGGGATTCAGCACTGGCAGTTCACCGCACTCCCCTTTGGTCTGGCCTCCAGCCCAAGGGTTTTCACGAAGGTCCTGGCAGAGGTGGTCGCCTTTCTACATCTGAAAGGGATCTCCCTTGTCCCCTACCTGGACGACCTACTGCTTTTCAACCCCAGCCGAGAACTCCTTCTCTCGGATCTGGCCACCGTCCTGACTACTCTGGAATCTTTGGGATGGATTGTAAACAGAGAAAAATCTTCTCTCCTCCCAGAACAGAGAAAAATGTATCTGGGATTCCTGATAGATTCCATAGAGAAAAAGCTGGTTCTTCCAGAGGACAAGATCCAGAGACTCGGGTCAGTGGTCAGGTCCGTCATGGGGTCAATAGAAATTTCCCTCAGACAGATCATGAGGTTACTGGGACTGATGACCTCATGCATCCCAGCGGTCCCATGGGCCCAGCTTCATTACAGATCCCTGCAGGCCTTCCTGCTCTCCTCCTGGGACAGGAAGGACTCATCCCTAGACTCCAGGGTCAGCATCCCGGAGTCAGTAAAATGCACACTGGGGTGGTGGCTCATTCCTCAGAATTTGGAGGAAGGCCTCCCATGGAACCAGACAAATCCTCTCAGGATAACCACGGATGCCAGCTCCTGGGGGTGGGGAGCCCACATGTCGGGTCTCCAGGCCCAGGGGTGCTGGGATCGACAACAGAGCAGGTCCTCTTCCAACTTCCGCGAATTATTAGCGGTCGGGAAGGCCTTGGAGGCGTTCGAGGAGAGAGTCATAAACCAAGAAATACAGATTCTCTCCGACAACGCAACCACGGTGGCGTTCATAAATCACCAGGGAGGCACCAGGTCCCGTTCCCTCCTAAGGCTGTCCTTAGAAATTCTGAGTTGGGCAGAACAGAGAGTCCTCTCCCTTTCAGCAATCCACATCAGGGGAGTCCTAAACTTAGAAGCGGACTTTCTAAGCCGCCAACCCATCCTCCAGGGGGAGTGGGAATTAAATCGAGAAGTCTTCGACTGGGTTCGACATCGTTTCGGCAACCCAGAGATAGACCTCTTCGCGAACAGGAAGAACAGGAAGGTAGAAAGGTTCTTCTCCCTCTCCCGGGATCAGGGATCGGAGGGTGTGGATGCGTTGGCCCAGGCCTGGACATTTCAGCTGGCCTATGCTTTCCCTCCCCTGAGTCTGATCCCAAGGGTCCTACAGAAACTGAGTCGCTCACGGGGGAAGCTGATCCTGATCGCTCCCCAGTGGCCCAAAAGAGCTTGGTTCCCAATGTTAGAACGTTGGTCAGTTCTTCCTCCCCTTCCTCTCCCGGTCCGAGTGGACCTTCTGCGGCAGGGACCGATCTTTCACCCAGAGCCCGACTTTTTCAGTCTGACGGCCTGGTACTTGAGAGGTGGAACCTGCAGCGGAGAGGTTGTTCGGAGAAGGTAATAAATACCCTTTTGGCTAGTCATAAGGAGGTCACTAGGAAAATCTATGCTAAGACCTGGGGGTTTTTTTCACGCTGGTGTGCAGCCAGGCAAGCCCCACTACCTGAAATATCTGTCATCCTGGAATTTCTCCAGGAAGGAGTTGATCTAGGACTAGCCACAAGAACCTTAAGAGTACAGGTAGCCGCCTTGTCCTACTTTTTAGACAAGAGGCTGGCCCTGGATCCGCTGATCAAGCGATTCCTGTCGGCTAGGGATAGGTTATCCCCTATTCAAATCTCCAGGGTTCCCCCCTGGGACCTCACCTTGGTTCTAGACCATCTATCCAAACCTCCGTTTGAACCGATAGACAGCATTCCGGTTAGGCTGTTGACATTTAAATTCTCCTTTCTTCTGGCTATTACTACGGCCAAAAGAATAGGAGACATGCAGGCGCTCTCAATCAAAGAGCCTTATTTTCGTCTTTTTGAAGACAGGGTAGTCCTAAGTCAGGATCCCCTGTACCTACCTAAGGTGGCAACGAAATTTCATAGGTCACAAGAAATTATTCTTCCTTCATTTTGCGCAAATCCACAGAACGAAAGGGAAGAGACCTTCCACTGTTTGGATGTAAGACGCTGTTTGTTAAGTTATTTGGAAAGGGTGAGCGAGTTCAGACGCTCATCTCACTTGCTAATTAATTTTTCAGGACAGAAAAAGGGTTGCCAAGCATCTAGAGCCTCTATATCTAGGTGGATAAGACAGGCAATTTCATTAGCATACATTAAAGCTGGCAAAACAGTACCTAAAGTCAAGGCACATTCCACGAGATCTATAGCAACCTCCTGGGCAGAGAGAGCAGGAGTTTCAGTGGAACAAATCTGTAGATCAGCAACGTGGTCAAGCCAGAACACCTTTCTCAAACACTACCGAGTGGAACTTCTGTCACCCCAAGACTTGACGTTTGGCAGAAGAATCCTGCAGGCAGTTGTCCCGCCCTAAGGTAGGCCTGAGGGTTACTTGCTTATCTCTCAAGGTGCCGTCCTGGAAGACGACTTGAGAAAATACCAGTTACACTTACGGTAGCTGTTTTTCTGTAAGTCTTACAGGACGGCAGGCCTATTTCCCACCCTGAGGAATTTATATGGTTTGTATTTTTATATACTGGTTCCCGTGCTCTTATGGTGGTTACTTTATCACTAACTGAGGTGCACGGGGAGGGGCGGGGCTTTTAAACCTCTTTCTGATTGTGTTTCCTGTCAGGTGGAGCCAGTCTACTCTCAAGGTGCCGTCCTGTAAGACTTACAGAAAAACAGCTACCGTAAGTGTAACTGGTATTTTCAAATCCCAAGAGTCGGCAAGCTATGTGCTCCTCTCCGAGGAAATGGCTGCCTGCTCATGTAACCACTGTTATTGGCTGTCGTGGTGCTCCCATGATCTGGAGCTGGTCCTGCCATTTTCCGATCACTATTAGAGACTGGGAGCTGTCTTCAGCAGTTTAGGCGCTGTGCTGGGAGCCCATGGACGCATATGTGTGGCATGTGGATGTTAAATGACCATTAGAACAACATGTTGACTGTAAAATAACGGTAGTTTCATCCGGAGTAAAATCACATGGTGATGGCACCGATATCACAAATTAAGTTCGCTTGGTCATAATATAACATGCACCACTGAACGTAACACTAAGGCTGGCCATACACGGGTTGAATTTCGAAATAATTTTCTTTAAAAAATCAGAAAATTTGTGCGTTTTGGGATCCGATGGTGCCACCATTGATTTTGAAATTCGACCAACCAGGCCTTCAATTTCACATCATGTTGCTTCAGAAAATAAATTTCTAATCTGGGAATATTCTTTTCTTTCCCGGGAATATTCTTTACTTGCACATGCGCATTTCTTTTTTTAATTGCATTTCTCGCACGATTCTCCCATCATTGATTACAAAATCGTTAATTTTTCAAAAAAATTCCAACATGTCCGATTACTTAAATTCAATGGCTGCACGAAAATAGGCTGTTGCAGCCCACTAATGGTGCGAAATATGAACGAAAATTCTTGGATAAGATTTTCAAAAGAAAATTCTTATGACATTCGACCCGTGTATGGCCTGCCTAAAAAAAATAGTATATACTCGGCTGAAAGTGATAGGTGCCTGATTATGCTGTTTAACCTTTTTCAAGGGTTTTTGTAGAAAAACCTTTCAAAAACCCATGAAAACATTAAATACACGCATATTTAAAGCGGTGGTTCCCCTAAAAATAAAGTTTTGACATTGCATTTGCTATAACAATTACAGTTAGAATCGGCTGGTTTTATGTAAAAAATACCTCCGTACGTAGCGTTTGTATTATTCGTTCCCACCGCCACTTCCGGGTACGATGCTGGCGGTGGGCGTTCCTTATTGATGGACAGGCATCCGACCGACGCATCCATCGCGTCACGAGATGCCGAAAGAAGCCGAACGTCGGTGCGGCTCTATACGGCGCATGCGCAACGACGTTCGGCTTCTTTCGGCATCTCGTGACGCGATGGATGCGTCGGTCGGATGCCTGTCCATCAATAAGGAACGCCCACCGCCAGCATCGTACCCGGAAGTGGCGGTGGGAACGAATAATACAAACGCTACGTACGGAGGTATTTTTTACATAAAACCAGCCGATTCTAACTGTAATTATTATAGCAAATGCAATGTCAAAACTTTATTTTTAGGGGAACCACCCCTTTAAAAACATTGCACAAAATAGAAGGTTTAATGAGAACATTGAACAATATGTAAAATAAAAATGTGAAATGAGAAACTGTATATGAGCAAAAGTATGTACAAGAATTGTACATAGAAAAAGCTATGGAAAAACTGTAACGCAATACGGGGTTGAACGGGTACTTCTGGTGGGGGATTTCAATCTGGTCATGTCTGATGCGCAAGATCGACTCCGCCCCTCACAGTCCTCCACCCCTGGCTGACTGGGCGTCTACTTTTGGCATGACGGATCTCTGGCGTCATTTTCACCAATCTGAAGCGCAGTTCACATGCTTGTCCACTACCTTTAGAACGTTGTCTCGTATTGACATGGCATTTGCCTCCTCTGGTCTCTTGGGGGGAGTGGTGTCCGCCGAGATCTTATCCCGGGGCATTTCTGATCATGCCCCTCTGCTGGTCACGGTGGGGACGGCATCTCCCGGGGGACAGAGGGTCTGGCGACTTTCTCGATATTGGATAATGGATGCGGAGATCCAAGAAAATATGCCGGAGGAGGTTTGTAACTTCTGGTTGGCGAATGAGGGGTCCTCGGGTCCCTTGGTAGAGTGGGATGCCTTTAAGGCCTGGCTCAGAGGGGAATACAGTAAGCGTATCGCGGCTAGGAAGCGAGAGTCTGGGCAGTCTCTCCTGCAGCTGGAGGATAGGGCCTTGACACAGGAAAGGGATTGCACCCGGTCTCTTGAGGCGAATGCTTACTATGCCTGGCAGCACACCCTCAGCGAGCTCTCCCTAGTGAGAGTTGACCTCACGAAGAAGTTCATGTTTGACAGTGCCCAGAGGGTTTTCGAGTTTGGGGACAAGAATGGCAGGCTCCTGGCGTGGCTGGCTAGGGGGCAGAGCCCCACCACGCATGTAGGGAGAGTGAGGGATGCGGGTGGAGGTTTGCTGACTGCACCGGAGGATATCAATTCTAGGTTTCTCCATTTCTATCAAGAACTGTATTCCACGAGGGTATCGTATACCCCAGGGGAATTGGCTACATACCTAGAACGCTTGAGGAAGTTCAGACAGCTATGGGTTGCATGCAAGCGGGCAAGGCCCCTGGTTTGGACGGATTGCCATCTGAGTTCTACTCTGCTCACCTGGAGCTGTTGGCTCCTAGGCTGACCTCCCTATTTTCACAGTTCTTCACTCTAGGGGCCCTCCCGTGATCCATGTCTGAGGCGGTTGTTGTGCTGGTCCCCAAACCCGGTAAGGACCCTGAGGAATGTGGATCGTACAGGCCCATATCCTTGGTTAACGCAGACGCTAAGCTTCTGGCGAAGATCTTGGCCTTGAGGTTGGTCACGGTGCTGGAGGACCTCATCCACCAGGACCAGACGGGGTTCATGCCGGGGAAGGGCACGGACATAAACATCCAGAGATTATTCCTCAACCTGGACGTTCCCCATGACAATGGCGGTAAGCGGGTCATGGCCTCACTCGACGCTGAGAAGGCTTTCGACTCGGTAGAGTGGGGCTATCACTGGGAGGTCATGAGGAGGTTTGGTTTTGGCCCTCGTTTTCTTACATGGTTGAATATGCTCTACGCGTCCCCTAGGGCCAGAATTCGCATAATGGACACCCTGTCGGGGGTTCTTCTCCCTCCAGAGGGGCACCAGGCAGGGCTGCCCCTTGTCGCCCAGCCTGTTTGCTCTGGCTCTTGAGCCACTGGCGATTCTAATTTGGGAGTCGAGCGAGGTCCGCGGACTTAGGGTAGGCCACCTGGAGGAGAAGATTTCCCTAAATGTGGACGACGCTTTGCTCAACCTGAGTGACGCGGATGCCTCGCTACAGGCTGCCTTACAATCTTTGACCGCTTTGGGCACTTTTTTGGAGTTAGGATCAACTGGTCTAAGTCTATTCTGTTTCCACTGGATCCCGGGGCCAGGGGAGGGGGGCTCCCGTCCCCGTTGCTTTGAGGAATTTAAGTATCTCAGGATTGTGGTGTCGAGAGACCTTCGGGATTTTCGCCGCCTCAACCTACTACCTATTGCTAAACGTCTCAGGGAGCATTGCTCCACATGGAGAAATATTCCTCTTAATCTATTGGGGCGCATCAATGTACTCAAAATGCTTTTCCTGCCCAGGTTTAACTACATGTTTAGAAATTGCCCGATTTAGGCTTCCTCGCTCATTCTTCACGGAGTTGGATGGTGTTGTGCACTCCTTCCTGTGGGGGGGGGGGGTCTGCCCCTAGGCTGGCTAGGTCCATTTTGCAGTTGCCGGTTCGCTGTGGGGGGCTTGCGCTCCCTAACCTCCTGGTACATTACTGGGCAGCGGTGTTGGTCACTGTGAGGTGGTGGTTTGAACAATCCAGGTCGAATGCGGCAACCTGTTTGGAGGCTGCGGTTCTGGGATCACTTAGGGAATTGGGAAATCTGGTTTATAGGGGTACTTCTGCATACCCTTCCCTCCCGGTCTCCACTAAAACGGCTCTACAGGTGTGGACTGTGGCCCGCAGGCGACTGGTGTGCCCTCACCATTATTCCCCCTTCTGTCCACTTTGGGGAAATCCCTCCCTCCCTCCCTCACTTTAGAACGATTCCAGACCCGCAGCTGTGGGCTCGGTATTGGATGACAGTTCTTCGGGATATTTTTAACTCGGGGACACTGATGTCCTTCCGAGATCCGACTGTCAGGCATGCATTTCCAGGCAGATGCTCTTTAGGTATTATCAAATGAGGCATGCGGCAAGGGCACAATTTCCGCGGACTATTGTACTAGAGGCCGACCCCATAGAGGAGATTCTAGCGCAGGAAACCCTTAAAAAAAACACTATCCACATTATATTTGGCCCTTATGGTGGTTGATTCTCCCAAGATGTGTGCTCTTTGGGACAAGTGGCACTCGGACATCCCTGACCTTGAAAGGGGGGACTGGGAGGACTGTTTCGAGGAGGGGTTCAAGCTGTTGGTTTCATCCAGGGACCGGCTGATACACACCAAATTCATGCATCGAGTCTATTACACCCCCCAGAGATTAAACCGTATATACCCAGACAGATCCCCTGACTGCCCCAGATGCTATTCCTCTGAGGGGACGTTCTTTCACATGTTCTGGACCTGTCCACGGGTGGGGGTATACTGGGGTGAGGTCTTTGAATGTATTATTATGCGTCTTGCACTGTCTATACCGGTCTCGCCTGAGTTGGCCCTGCTCGGGATCCATGATGACCAGCGCCCTAGATATACTAAGCTGCTTATCTCTATGTTACTCTTTTACGCCAAAAAAGAAATTCTTAGGAAGTGGTCCTCCTCCTCGCCTCCTACGGTGGCGGCATGGGACTCCTCTGTGAATGCATTGTTACCATTGTATAAACTGACCTAATTTTTTTGCCCCCAGAAATTCGACAGAGTCTGGCTTCCCTGGACACAACAGTTTTAATCATCGGTTTAAGGTGTTTGGGGGATGCCTTTTTTCTTCCCCCCTTTTTTTTTCCTTTGGAACCTTGGCCTGATCGGTGGGGGGTGGGAGGGAATGCTGCTGTGCTTAGTATATAATTTTTAAAGAACGCTGACTAATATTCCTTGTATGTGCTTAATTGAGTGATGCTTCTAACTGAGCTGTATACTGCTGTTCTTTGTATAATGATGCCTTCTAAATAAAGACCAACCTTTTTGTTAAAAAAAAGGTATATCCATAAAGCAGAGGAGAACGATTCAAATGATACAATAGCAAAAGAACTGAGAAATGTATGAAGACCTAAAATAAAACAAAAAGTAACACAAATATACCACATATGAACATATGTTGTAGAAAAATTGTTAACCATAAACTATCAAAATACTCAATATTTGAATTATTTAAATTTATTCAAACCAGAGGAAAAATAGCAACATCTATTTAGGTGCAATAAAGTAATGCCAATGTCACGTATGGAAGTACCAATGTGTCACATCAACCCTTGTAATAATGTGTGGCATCACACTCATGTTTAAGAGCTTTAGGTATTCTACTCTGTAACTTAAAGCGGGGGTTCACCCGTACATAATACTTTTCCCCATTAGATGGATGCTAGTTGTTTTAAAATATGAGCTGTACTTACCGTTTACGAGATGCATCTTCTCCGCTGCTTCCGGGTATGGGCTGCGGGACTGGGCGTTCCTATTTTGATTGACAGTCTTCCGAGAGGCTTCCGACGGTCGCATCCATCGCGTCACGATTTTCCGAAAGAAGCCGAACGTCGGTGCGCAGGCGCAGTATAGAGCCGCACCGACGTTCGGCTTCTTTCGGCTACTAGTGACGCGATGGATGCGACCGTCGGAAGCCTTTCGGAAGACTGTCAATCAAGAAGGAACGCCCGCTCCCGAAGACCCATACCCGGAAGCGACGGAGAAGATGCATCTCGAAAACGGTAAGTACAGCTCATATTTTAAAACAACTAGCCGATTCCCCTAGACAAAACAAGCATCCATCTAGCATCCATCTAAGGGGAAAAATTGTTTTATGGGTGAACTCCCGCTTTAAAGTGGAGTTTCCATCCCAAAATAATTTTTTCGTTATTGTGCTCATTAGACCTAAAAAAGAAAAAAAACATTTTTTTTTTACTCATTTGGAAATGCCTGTTGCTATGCGGTCCCACAAAATCTGCCTTTGGAATCACCTAGGATTCTGACATCATCTCCCTCTAAAGGAAAAGGGAAATGGGTACCTGGGAACCCTGGGACTATGAAGCGGTGCTGATAAAGTGTAACAAGACACCAGTTTTAGAAAAATAGAAAAAGTTTTTAATTCATTAATACATACAAATATAAATAAATAGAAAAAACCAACTGAAGTCTTTAAATAAACGAACTTCAAAAATGTGAAACGACTCGTTGCAGTTCACTCGACATGTTTCGCTCGCGTTTGAGCTTCCTCAAGAGTTTAGAACTAACTACAAAGTATCAATAAAAATCAGTGTAAAACAGATGGTCAAAGAAACAATGTATTGATTAGATATATTTGTCAAATACAGGTAGATATGACAAAGCATATTGCGTTACTTCTAAATGTTATAATTAACAATGAATAATTTCAGCAAAATAACAATTTCAAATCTAGAAATGTTTTAGCAGAGGAACTGGCGCAAAAAACTTACCCCAACACGCACAATTTAAAATCAATTTCATCAAAGATGGAATACTCCAAGATAGGAAAACCCTAATTTAAGCCTGGTAATTCATTTCCCAAACGATGTGACACTTTGTCCCAGAACCATAATCTAAAAAAAGCCAATAGTATATGTTGTAATAAAGTTTAAAGTTTAGAGGGTTTATTCAGAATCGAATAACTGGTGCTCAAAAACCTTTGAATCAGTAACAATTGTACCGTATAGGGTTAACCAAATTTGGTCAGGTGATGTAACGAAAAAATTAAATCCTGATTAATTGCAAGGAAACTTCAATCAAAAACGCAGCCTCTATATTCCCTTCATGAAGATTTTCAAAAAGAGAAGTCCAGAAATCAGGCAAATGGGCAAAGTTTCAAATCTATGAAAAGAGAGACAAAAAAAAAAGGGCTGTTCTTTATCTTTTCTCTTATAGGACAGCACATGATCCAAAAGGAAAAAATCAATTCTATAGGAGAAATTATCTCTTGAGAATAAGGGGAATAAGGCATACCTTGAAGGATATTGCAGGGTGAAAGTGTCCTTGATGGCAGTGATGTGCTGCTTGCTCCGGTTTAGAGGATAGTGCCTGACCAGCGGCTTGCAAAGCCGTGCTTTAAATATCACACTAGGGTGGACGTCAGCAACTACGTCCGCCGTAGCGGGGACAAGTGACCTCCCACGTCATCCTCGCGCTCCTCCTACTGTCACACATATCGACCAATAGGATCTCCGACAGACGGCGCATGCGCGTGAGCCGATGCATCGCCTGCTGATTCCAAACCTGCGCGTCAAATGACATGCACCGCCATGTTAAATGTGGGATATGATCCCACACTTGCGGCAAGTGCATAGAAGGGCTGCTATAGAGATGGTACAATAGCAACTGCACGAGGGTAGGGACAGGTGGACCTGGATTTAACAAGGACTGCGTTGGGAAGTATATAGTAAGGACCACTGGCTTGGAAATGACCCGACCATTTGCATCCCAAGCGTGTAGTCCTTTGTGTCCCTATGGTTCATTTGGGGGACAGAGCAGAAAATCTGAGCACATCTGTTTAGAGAGAAAAGGCTCTTACCAAAGAATGGATGAAAAGAATATATAAATTGATTTGGTTTACTGTATGAAGAGGAAAATGAAAATAAAAAGGTGATATTAAATTCATGGATTCAATACTAGGAAAGTGATAGGTGCCTGATTATGCTGTTTAACCTTTTTCAAGGGTTTTTGTAGAAAAACCTTTCAAAAACCCATGAAAACATTAAATACACGCATATTTAAAAACATTGCACAAAATAGAAGGTTTAATGAGAACATTGAACAATATGTAAAATAAAATGAGAAACTGTATCTGAGCAAAAGTATGTACAAAAATTGTACATAGAAAAAGTTATGGAAAAACTGTAAAAAAGGATACATCTCCACTTTCTATATATATCCATCATTCATATACGGACCCTCCTCTGAAAATTCTAAAGGTATATCCATAAAGCAGAGGAGAACGATTCAAATGATACAATAGCAAGAGAACTGAGAAATGTATGAAGACCTAAAATAATACAAAAAGTAACACAAATATACCACATATGAACATATGTTGTAGGAAAATTGTTAACCATAAACTATCAAAATACTCAATATTTGAATTATTTAAATTTATTCAAACCAGAGAAAAAAAAGCAACATCTATTTAGGTGCAATAAAGTAATGCCAATGTCACGTATGGAAGTACCACTGTGTCACATCAACCCTCGTAATAATGTGTGGCATCCCACTCATGATTAAGAGCTTTAGGTATTCTACTCTGTAACCTAAAGTGGAGTTACCATCCCAAAATATTTTTTTCATTATTGTGCTCATTAGACCTAAAAAAGAAAAAAAAAATTTTTTTTTTTACTCATTTGGAAATGCCTGTTGCTATGGGGTCCCACAAAATCTGCCTTTGGAATCACCTAGGATTATGACATCATCTCCCTCTATTGCTCCTGGGAAATGCGTGTCATCATTTCCCAGGATGCAGTGTGCTACCCAATTATCACTCCCCATCCAAGACTTCCAGGAAGTAAGTGCTTGTGGGCTTCACAATGCCCACAAGCAAAATGACAATGGTGTGGACATAGTTTTATAAACTATCTTTTTTGAATAACTATGCGGAGCGGCGGCTGTTACCTGCTAGAGCAGGCATCACTAAATGGCGGACCGTGGGCCAAATGCAGACTGCCTCACTGTCCTGTGCAGCCCGCCGCGGTACCACCATTTAGCAGCCTTTTCTTCCCCCTGACGTCTCTGTAATCCTCATACAGAGCCGACAGAGGGAGGCGGGACAGTTCTGGATAGAGGGCAGAGCTGCCGGAGGTAAACAAGCAGGTGATTGGCTGCTAGGATGAAGGGCGGTCTTGGCAACCAATCACCATCTTGCAACACCTGCCCTCCATCCGAGAAATGCCATGCCTTCCTCTGATCGTCGGTCTGTGCAAGGTAAGTGAGGGAGGGGGCAAAGTTGCAGGGAGTGAGGACACTAGTCTGGAAAGGAGGAAAGTGTGTGCTGACTCGCTGAGGACATTAAAGTGGAGTTATTAAAGGCTCTGATGTGGTGGGCTGAGGACATCAGGGTGGGGGGGGTGAGCGGACTGTGATGTATGGGGGAGTCTGAGATGTGGACATTACAGTGGGGGAGATGTGGACATTACAGTGGGGGAGATGTGGACATTACAGTGGGGGAGATGTAAATAATAGTGCGGCAGCAACATGCGGTTTGGCATATGCGAAAAGGCGCCACGGGTAATGACATGATGTTCGGACCTCTGCTGAAAGACAATTTTGCTGACCGGACCTCAGTGAATTTTAATTCACTACCCCTGTGCTAGGTTGGGAGTGAATGAAGATTCTCAATGTTTATGATATTTGTGGTGTGAGTGTGCAAGATAAAGACTAAGGGCCGGATTCAGAAAGATGTTATGCTGGCGTAACTATTGATACGCCATGTAAGTTAAAAGATGCGCCGTCGTATCTCTGCGCGGTATTCTTGTACCTAGATACGCCTGAAATCTGGCTTCAGCCGACCGACGTAAGTCTTAGTACGCCGTCGTATCTTGGGTGCATATTTACGCTTGCCGCTAGGGGCGCTTCCGTTGATTTACGCGTTGAATATGCAAATGACCTAGATATGCCGATTCACAAACGTAGTTCCGTCCGGCGCATCTATATACGCCGTTTACGTAAGGCGTCGGTCCGGCGTAACTTTACCCCTCATAAAGCAGGGGTAAGTCATGTTACGGTATGGACGTCGGAAACGTACGAACAGCGTCGGATTTTACGTCATTTGCGTAAGTCGTACGTGAATGGGGCTGGGCGTAGGTTACGTTCACGTCGACAAAGCATTGAGCCGACGTATCTTGGGGAGTATTTGCGACGTGACTCTGAGCATGCGCGCGCATGCGCCGTTCGATCGCCTATACATCACGCCTACTGCCTGGATCATTTGAATTCCGCGGGCTTACGCCGGCCCATATACGCTACGCCGCCGTAACTTCGGGCGCAAGATCTTTCTGAATACGCTACCCGCCTGACTAAGTTACGGCGGCGTAGCGCATATGAGATGCGCTACGCCGCCTAAAGATACGTGCATCTTTCTGAATCCGGCCCTAAATATTTAAACTCACAAATTTTAGGGGTTTCTTGTTCAAAACTGAAAGTGTAGTATCCACATGCAAGGGTGTGTAAATAATAAAAAAAAAAACTACTTGTCCAAGAGACTAAATTGGGTCCCCAATCTACTTGTCCTAATAAGGAAAAAAAAAATCCCAGGTTGGAAAATATGAAGGGTTGATGTGTTTTATTAGGCAGAGGTGCTTTTGGGAATGTCCGGGGCTTTTATAAACAAAAGGGGCTTTATGGTGACTTATTATTCGAATAACTTAGTGCAGCGCAACTAGCAACAGTGTATCAAACATTTAAAAAATGTGCTACAATAAAATAAAATAAAATAATCAAAAAAACAGCTCAGAAGTTAAAGGGGTTTTCCACCCATTTTTTAAGTTTATTAAAAGTCAGCAGCTACAAAAAGTGTAGCTGCTGGCTTTTAATAAACTGACACTTACCTGCTCCAGCGTTCCAGCGACGCGCCGGCCGGGGGTCCGCTCCTCTCCCCCCCTCCCCGGCCGGCGTCTTCATTGTCACTGTGGGCACCCGGCCGTGACAGCTTTCGGCTTCACGACCGGGCACCCACTGCACATGCGCGAGCGGCACTGCGCGCGCGGCCCGGCGCTGCGCTGTTTGATTGGACAGGCGATCGCCTGGGACCTGTCAAGTGTCCCAGGCGATTGCCTACAGGGAGGGGCTGCCAAAAGGCGATATGACGTATCGCCTTAGCAGCCCCTCGGCGGAAGGAGGAAGTGGGACAGGAAGTCCCCTTCTCCTGAAGCCCCCACTCCCCCCCCCCCCCCCCCAAAAAAATTACATGCCAAATGTGGCATGTAAGGGGGAGAGGAGTGGGTTAAGAGGAAGTTCCATTTTTGGGTGGAACTCCTCTTTAATTGTACAGTACTAATAGATTGTGATCTTCCAGCTCCGTGTTTACAAAATACATGTGTTCATCAATAGTGATCCTCCACCAGAGTCGCATTCTCTTACGTCGTCGCTAGTTGGCTTTTCCCGGCGTATAGTTAAAGCTGCTATTTTGTGGTCTAAAGTTAGACTTGCCATGTTAAAGTATGGCCGTCGTTCCCGCGTCGAATTTAAAAAAAAAATTTTTGTGTAAGTCGTCCGTGAATAGGAAAGGACGTAACTCACGTCAACGTTCAAAAAATGTAAATGATCCACGCCCCATTTGAATTAGGCGGGCTTGCGCCGGAGGGATTTACGCTACGCCGCCGCAACTTTACAGACAAGTGCTTTGTGAATCAAGCACTTGCCCGTAAAACTTGCGGCAGTGTAACGTAAATGCGATACGTTACGCCGACGCTATTCTGCCTGAATCTGGCCCACTGTTTCTAGTTGCGCTGCACTAAATTATTCAAATTATACGTTGAAGTGAGAGTGAACACTTTGAGTGTTTGGCAGCAACTGGAATATTTATTTTGAATATTTTTGACAACCTATTAGGATATATAATGTATTCACTTTATATATTTCCGCTGATTAAGGTCTAAGTTTATTTATTGCTAAAAAAAATCTTAGAATCCTCAAACCTCTGGAGGAGTTGGCAGTCGGTAGGTAGTAGGGGTGCTCATCTTCACTGGCCTCACGATTCGATTACGATTATCCTGTCCACGATTCGATACCTATGCTGTCGGAGGTGTTGTAGTATGACAGGGTGAAGTTCCCTCTTCTCTGGGTGGCCCTCCATCTACAGGCTCTGCAGCTTTGCACTAAAAATAAGGCAGCTGCGCAGAAAAATGCCAACTGCCATTTTCCGCAGACAGAGATTACCAATCCCCACACATCGCCGGCACTGTGTCCTTCCCTGACAATGTGGAAAACACTTGGCTATAACTACAAACTCTCTCTGCCAATGTGTGACAGGAACAAGACTGGACCGGAGTGCGTCTCCACCAATCGAAGATAGAGGAAATTGTGACATCAAGTTCACAGCCCCTGGCTCGCACTGGACTGCTTCTTCTTGATCTTGCCAGTCCCGTCCAATCGATAGATAGCAGCGAGAGATGATATAGGAGACAGGACAGCCCACAGAAGGGGAGGTAGGGGTTGGTGTCCCCTCCCGCTGCTTGTAAAAGCAATCGGAGTGGCTAACTAGCAGCAAAGCTAAATGTAAAAAAAAAAAAAACATCTTGCCTGGTGCCTGGAACTGCATGGCTCAGGTATTGGGTGATGGGAGTTGAACATCCCTGTGACATGACTCATGAAGATTCTTTACCAATAATACAAAGGTCTCCAAACTTTCTAAACAAAGGGCCAGTTTACTGTCCTTTGGACTATAGGGGGGCCAGACTGTGGTCATTGGGAGTGGAAATTGTCATTGGGAGTAAACAGTGCATCTTTAGCATTAGGGGAAGAAATTTATCCTGCAATGTTGACTTTCACTGCAGGATCAGGTAAGTATTGGGGGGGGGGGGGCTGCAGGGAAAGCTTCACACTGAAGGTTTTTTACCTCCATACATAGAATGCATGAAGGTAAAAAACCCTCAGCCTTTAGAACCACTTTAAGAATATATACTTGAATGGACTTTTGTAGACCACATTTTAAGTGTCATTTAGTGTCTACTTCATATCATTTTATGTCATCTTCTAAACTTTGCAAACTTTCTACGTTTAATTACCAACTACTAAAGGACATCAAAGTGTAGTTCCACCCAGAATTTTTTTTTTTGCCCAAAAATCCCCAAAAAATATGAAAAAAATAATAAGTGTACTCACCCGAAATATCTGTTGCTATGTGGAAGTCTGTATCTGCCTCTTCCGTAACCGCGGTCTGTCTTCTTCTTCATCCCCTTCTAGTGAATGGGGCACGCTGCTTTCTGGGAACTGTGTGTAATCCCAGAGAGCAGCCGCCCATTCACAAGTCGGCGCAAGACTTGCGCAGGCGCAGTAAGAAACGGGCAGTGAAGCCGTAAGGCTTAGCTGCCTGTTTCCCTTAGTGTGGATGGTGGCGTGGGACCTGCACCGATCGAGGGATCGGCATCGGGGGGGCCATCAGCGCGGGCGAGTAGGACAGGTAAGTGTCCTTATTAAAAGTCAGCAGCTACAGTGTTAGTAGCTGCTGACTTAAAAAAAAAATATTTGCGGGTGGAATCCCGCTTTAAAGTTTTGAAAGTTGTCTTTTCTTTGTGATTATGTGTACTTCTCCTTTTTGTTTAACCATGTGCCCTTTTTTCTCAGAAAAGGGAAGAGGCTGTGCCAAGAACTTGAATGTTAAAAATACATGAAGTTTATCTGCCGCTAGTGTAATTGTGCTGTCATTTTCATTTCTATGCAGTTTGGTTGTTAATGGGAATTTAAAGTCAGAACCCCATAATGCTCCAAGTGCAAACCAAAAAAGGGATTTTCTGTGTTTGCTTTCATTTTCTAACGTACACTAAAAAAAAAAAAGGCATCTAAAATGATAATTTTTGGTACATTTGCAAAACAATTGTTTTTCTGAAATCCACAGGAACACCTGAGATCTATCAAGTTTGACTGATTTTCTTTTTCGTATGGATGTTTTACTGGCCGAGGTATTTTTTTTCGGATCAGAACATTTTCCAGAGATGGCAGAAGACCATGAGGTTTTGAAGCCAGACCATGTATCCAAGGAACAATCACCTGCACAAAATACCTGCAAAATATACACAAGTGTCAGGCACTCACAGACATTACTTAACGGTCTAGTAGGTCTCCGTGATGCCGGCATATTGTTTGATGTGGTCCTCAAGTTGGAGGGAAAGTGTTTGGAAGCTCATAGAATCCTCTTGGCAGCATCTTGTGATTATTTCAGGTACATGTCACTTTTTTTTTTATCCTTCTGTTGTTGAAGAGCTATTGTTACAAAAGAAACAATGTCATGTAAGGCTTCTTTCACACTGGCATATTACAGCATACACGCATGCGTGGTCTGTGCTTACCTGCACAGGGATGCACAGTTGTTCTGTGCTTCCCAGGGTGGATAAAAATTAATGATTTAAAAAATCTAAAGATAGTTTTCTATTTAAGATCCATTAATACGTTGGTTTATTCAGCATGAAATGGAGCTTAGTTATGTAGCATGAGGCTGTATATTTTGCAATAATTAAATTTTTGGTAAACTCACTTAACCGCTAGGCTACCGCCCTGTATCAATTGATAGCGGGACTATAAGCCTCTCATTCTGGGAGCCTTCCCGAGCCACTAGGGGGCGCGCGCACACCCGCCGCGTCACTGGGAACCCGATGCACGTGCCCGGCGGCCGTGATGTCCACCGGGCACCCGTGATTGCCCAGTAACTGAGCAAGACTGTGGATCTGTGTGTGTAAACACACAGATCCACGTCCTGTCAGGGAGAGGAGACCGATGGTGTGTCCCTTGTACATAGGGACACCGATCGGTAACCTCCCCCAGTCAGTCCCCTCCCTCTACAGTTAGAATTACTCACTAGGGTACACATTTAACCCCTTGATCGCCCCCTAGCGATAACCCCTTCCCTGCCAGTCACATTTACACAGTAATCAATGCATATTTATAGCACTGTTCGCTGTGTAAATGGTCCCAAAATAGTGTCAAAAGTGTCCGATGTGTCCACCATAATATCGCAGTCAAGATAAAAATTGCAGATCGCCGCCATTACTAGTAAAAAAAAATGCTATAAATCTATCCCCTACTTTGTAGCCGCTATAACTTTTGTGCAAACCAATCAATATACACTTATTGCGATTTTTTTTTTTTTTGTATTTTTTTTTTTATTATTTATTTTTTTTGTCATAGCTGTGTGACATGGAGCTGTGCTTTTCAGCTGAGCTACCATTCTCAATGCAACTCTTCTTTTATGGGTTTTAAAATGGTAAAGACCTAGTAAGGAGTGAAACAAACCCTTCTTTATCAAAAGATAGAAATACCACCCCTACATAAAATATTGTCCTTCACCCTAGGCTATGTGGGCTTCTTGCAGGTCTGGACTTCTCACTCTACTTGGTGCAGTGCAGCAGCAGAGTATGAACAAGCATCTAGCCCACAAGAGTTTTTTTTATTTTCCTAGATAATCTATGTGGCTTACAGGGCATTTTTAGTTCAACTGCTCTAAAAATAGGCATGGACTATTCAGTAGGACATCCTTTAATTTAATCCCACTTAAAGCGGAGTTCCGGCCACAATTTCACTTTTTAAATATAAATACCCCTGTAATACACAAGCTTAATGTATTCTAGTAAAGTTAGTCTGTAAACTAAGGTCCGTTTTGTTGGGTTGTTACAGCATTTAGACACTTTATAAAATAGAAATTGACTGGGGCCATATTAAGTGTCGGCATCATGAAGCCAGACTGTATGACTTCCTGCATTTCAGCCTTGCAGATCTCGCACATGCTCAGTGCTGCACAAGCAGTGTAATAGGTTTCAGATCAGGTTTCATCACCTGTACTGTCCAAGTCACATGATTCTTCAAGACTGGGGAGTGCACAGACTCCTGGAAAGTTACACCCACTACATTCCCAGGAGTCTGTGCGGTGTAGGTTAGGAAGCTTAAGCACCTAGGTGCAGGAAGAGGCAAGATTAACTATTCTGCCTAGCAACAACACTTTGAATCTATAAAAAAAAAAAAAAAAATTCTTAAAGGACTAATGACATTTTTTTAAAACTACTGATGTAATGTTATATTTATGGGTGGAACTCCACTTTAATGTATTATTTTTCTTTTCTTTTTTGCATGCATGCATTTTTTTTTTAAATGTGGGCAGCTTGTTAGGTAATGTTTGTGTTTATTTGGTGATATGAGAATTAAAATTTTAGATTCCTAAATATTTAACCCCTATGAAGATAATTAACTAGCGCTGCATATTGCTATTATAATTTTTATATTTGCAATCAACAAATTTAATGCTGGCTGCTGTTATATGAACTTTTACTATAGGTAGCGTGGATAATTTTGTGTTTTTTGAATATAATTGTTTCTTTTCCTGTTTGTTTTCTTTATTTTTGAAATCAGGGACCTTGTAAGAGTCGGTTCACACTGGGGCGACTTGGGATCCGACTTGAGGTCGCCTCAAGTCGTCCCAAGTCGCGCTGTAGAGAAAAACAATGTAAAGTGCGCGGTATACGCCGATAAATACGGTAAGTGAATGGGAGCGGTGTTAATACACACGACTCAAGGCGATCTGACTTCAGAAAAGGTTCTTGTACTACTTCAATCCGACTTGTAGGCGATTTGTACCCATTGATTGATGGAAGTCGCCTCCAAGTCTGATCACTGTCTTAACTGAAGCAACTTTCCAGGAAGATAACATACATTTCTCAGGCAAACCTCTCCCTCCCTCTCCCAGAGCTGATTGTTGTTTGATTGGCCACTGGAAAGTCTCCTGTCCTGGAGACGACTTCAAGTCGTGTTGTAAATCGCCCCAGATCGCCCTGTGGTTCATGCTCAAGTCGTGTTGGAGTTGCTTCTGAAAGTTGCGCTGGAAGTCGTGTCTCCCCAGTGTGAACCGACTTTAAAAGCGCAGTAATACTTTCCTCAAATTCTTTTTGTGATGCTGTTTTTTTTTTTTTTATTAGGGGGATGTTTGCTGGAGGGTTGAGAGAAATGGACCAGCACGAAGTGCAGATCCATGGCATAACATACAGTGCAATGTGCAGGATCCTGGATTTCATATACACATCTGAGCTGGAGTTGGGTGTCCACAATGTGCAGGAAACGCTGGCTGCAGCTTGCCAACTTCAGGTACCGCTTAAAAGTATAAGGAGTGGACTATGCATTTTTGGCAAAAATTTAGTTAATTTACACAAATTTTCTTAAAGTGATATTAATGATGTTATTTTTAAATACCAAACCTGTTATACTTACTTTCTCTGTACAGTGGTTTTGCACAGAGCAGCCTGGATCCTCCGCTTCTCGGGCTCCCCACTGGCGCTCCTGGCCCCTGCCGCGTACCCCCAGAGCAAGCAGCTTGCTTTGGTGGCTTTTAAGCGGCGGCTCTGCATGTCCATTCACACACAGAGGCTCGACCCTGCCCCATCCCTCTTCTGATTGGTTCCCTGGCTGTGTTGGACATTGGCTCCCGCTCTTGCCTCAGCCAATGAAGGGTAAGTGCCCCCGGAGAGCCAAGGTACTCCTGCACATCGCTGGATCAAGATTGGGCTCAGGTAAGTTAATGGGGGGGGGGGGGGGGTGAGCTGCATGCAGAAGCTTTTTTATCTTCATGCATGCATGTATGCATGAAGGTAAAAAAAAAAAACGTTGAGTCTGCAGAACCACTTTATTGTGTACAATTAGACCTCATTCACTCTGGTACTCCTGCATTTTAGCTTTTCTAAATGCAGGGGAGGTCATCTGGAAAGTATAAACAACTTTTTATGCCTCCTAGATCACTTTTTTCTGACTTTTTGGATGTCCTTTCTTTTAAAGCATGTTCAAACAGATCCTGGACACACAGAAGACTAATGACGCGTACACACGACCGTTTTTCGGGTTCTAAAAAATTACGTTTTTAAGGGTCTAGAAAAAACTATGTTTTTTTCAACCCGATCATTAAAACGGCCTTGCCTACACACGATCGTGAAAAAAAAAATTCTCTAGCAAAGCGCGGTGACGTACAACACGTACGACGGCACTATAAAGGGGAAGTTCCATTCGGATGGCGCCACCCTTGGGGCTGCTTTTGCTGAATTTGTGTTGGTAAAAGACGATTCGCGCTTTTCAGTCTGTTACAGCGTGATGAATGTGCTTACTTCATTACGAACGCTAGTTTTACCAGAACGAGCGCTTCCGTCTCATAACTTTCTTCTGAGCATGCGCGTTTTTTTTACGTCGTTAAAGCCCACACACAACCATTTTTTACAACCTTAAAAACTATAACGTTAAAAACATCGTAAAAAAATAAATAGAGCATGT
Organism: Rana temporaria; assembly: GCF_905171775.1. NCBI lineage: Eukaryota > Metazoa > Chordata > Amphibia > Anura > Ranidae > Rana > Rana temporaria. Next base: position 212,863,135 of record NC_053489.1, on the reverse strand, counting down.
TCGACATTTTTAATGGCCATTTTTTAGATCGTGAAAAAATGCTCTGGAGCCCACACACGATTGTTTTTAACGACATAAAAAAAGTCATTTTTTAGAAACCCGAAAAACGGTCGTGTGTACGCGGCATTATTTTTTCTCAATGGAGCAATATTTACTGTACATGAATGCAAGTAAACATAGTGTGAATAGTGTATAGATATATGATATGTCACCGGCGCAAAAAGAAATACTATTCTACACTAAAGATCTGCTGCAGTACTGTGCACACCCCAAAAAAGAAGTGTGGAAAATATATAATCAAAATGTGTTACTGCGCCAATCCTGATTTCAAGTGGGTCCAATATTATTATTCCAAAAACAAACAAAGTGCTGTAAACTCAAACCCCAAGTGAGAAGTCTTACTAGAAATGAATAAACCAATATACAATAATAAATAGCTAAATTATAAGATGTCTGAAAAAATCCAAATAAATATATATATGACTATTCCAAAGTGAATCTAAAACTAAAAAAATAACTTTCAATTCAATTGGGTTTAAATGAAAAGTCCAATGCTCAAAGTGCTTCTTATTGGTTCCTGACGACGCAACGTTGATTGTGAAACGCGTAGAGACTTCTGGGTAACACGTTGGGCGGAAACACGTCAAACGTCATCCCCTGCCGCTGAACCGCATGGAAACGGAGGCGTTGGGCGCACGCCGGCCGAGGAAATCGCTACACTGATGAGCATTGGGTGCGCTCGGTACTGCTGGAAGGACTTGGTGCCGGTCTGAAGGCACCATACCTTGTGAGTGAGACCTTGTTTGCATTATTTATTAATAAATCGGTTTGGACATACTCCACTATGATGAGCCCCTTGTCTTAGAATAATTAAGGTACCACCAGATTCCTTCATGAATGCATGGGAGGAGAAGGATAACGTGTTGGCTGTAAGGAGAGGAGAGATCCACCTTATCATTAAAGGCGATTTATATATCTGGGTTTGGTGAGTGTGCATTTCAGAAGTTGGTGGCGGTGGCACGATTTGGTGGAAGAACTACCACATATTGATGTATTCACAATAAGGAGCACTTTGAGCATTGGACGTTTCATTTTAAACCCAATTGAATTGAAAGTTATTTGGTTTCTTTATCTCCACTTTTTTTAGTTTTAGATTCACTTTGGAATAGATAGAGATATATATATATATATCTATTTGGATTTTTTCAGACAATTTATAATTTAGCTATTTATTATTGTATATTGGTTTATCCATTTCTAGTGAGTCTTCTCACTTGGGGTTTGTTTTTTTGGAATAATAATAATGGACCCACTTCAATCAGGATTGGCGTAGTAACGCATTTTGCTTATATAGTGTGAATAGTACCATTACAAAATCATTGCATGCATGCATGCATACATACATACATACATACATACATACATACATGTATATACATTTTAGAAATGTCCTATAAATGCAGGTTTGACTGTGCCAATGTGAATGAGGCCTTAAAGGCCTACTAAACATACTGCACAACTACACTAAAGCCTGGTACACACTAATAGTTTTCTTGGGTTGTATGAAAAAAACTGACAGCTCCAGTCAGAGCCGCTTTATTAACCATCTGACGTTAGTACAGCGATCTCCCCTGCTGAGCTGTTGTGTTCTGACAAGGGGACGCCCCCTGCCCTGATCGGAAGCCGGTGGGCTGCTGGTTTTCCAGCATGCTCGTCTGACAGAAGCGGGTCAAATGGTCGGCTTCCGTTGGACCGACTGACATACACATGGGCCGAATGTCGGACGGTTTTTATTGAACTGGCTGATGTCTCTCAACATTCGTCCCTTGTATACGGGCTTAAAACAAACCGCCAAACCCATTCCCTCACTGTATGTACTCACCGCACCCATCCACTTCTCTGGGAATTACAAGAAACCCGATCAGAACTCCTGGTTTATTGAAAACATGGACATGCTGTCGCACCCTCCGGCATTATGGCCAATAGCTAAGCCTTAGGGCTGTTACATGAGCAGGGAAGATGTGCATAGCAAAGGGCAAAAATAAACTTTCCCTGTACAGATCATTGTGGTGGCAGTTTGACCAGTGGATGGGAGATGGGGAGTATTGGCATGAGAGCAGAGCATATCTACTCCAGGGCTCGACAAACCCCGGGCGCCAGGTCGCAATTGCGACTAGAATTAGCGGCCTGGCGAGTTACAGCGGGGGTACCCTGTCTCCGTGCGCATCCCCCCCCTCGTGATCGCGTCGCGCGCTGGCCGGGAATTGAGGCCGCGGGTTTGTGGCCTTCTGTAGTCCTATGGTTCCTTCTGGAATCTGGCACCATCTTGGGGTGGCCGTTGGTATAACAAGACAACCAGCAATGCTAATGGAGCTTCCCTGCCTGTTTCCATCTCCTTCCCTTTACTTAGAAATTAGATCCCCCAAACATTATAAATATTTTTTATTCCAACACCCTAGAGAATAAAATGTCGGTCGTTGCAATACTTTCTGTCACACCGTATTTGCGCAGCGGTCTTACAAGCGCTCTTTTTTTGGGAAAAATACACTTATACAGTAAAGTTATCCCAATTTATTTTATATTGTGAAAGATAATGTTACACCGAGTAAATTGATACCCAACACGCTCGTGGAATGGCGACAAACTTTTACCCTTTAAAATCTCCATAGGCGACATTTAAAAAAATTCTACAGGTTGCATGTTTTGAGTTAGAGGAGGTCTAGGGCTAGACTCATTGCTCTCGCTCTACCAATCGCAGCGATGCCATATGCGGGCGCTACTCACGTATGCGTTCGCTTCTGCAGGCGAGCTCGGCGGGATGGGGCGCGTTCCTGGCTCCTAACTTTTTTAGCTGGCTCCAAGATTTCAAGCAAATTTGTCAAGCCCTGATCTACTCTACAGCTATGGCGGGTTTGTTTTTGTTTTGTACAGGGAAAGTAGTATAGTATATTTTCAGTAAATCTTATTTTCTCCAAAAATACATTTTTACATGATTTTTAACATATCCCTGCTTTTCTGTGTTTTTTTTTGTTTTTTATATGTATTTCATGCTGAGCTGCCTGCTTGGCACTTTCTGAGAAAATTGAATTACAGTACAAGCTACATTAAATAAATAATTGTGAGTCAAGCTGGCAACACACTGATGTTATTTCATTCAGCCAGTGTTCAAACGAGATGGAGGAATCCCTACTGCTGGGACATTGTATTCTGACAGTGGCACTCTACTTTCAAAACATGTTTCCCTTGTTTGCCTGCAGCCCAACCAGCAGAGTTGATATCTGAAACCCAATTTTAGCACCAGTCAGATTTGCCAGAGACTTCATCCTAGAGGAGAGCAGTCAAGTTACATGAGACCAGGGCCGCTGATAGAAATCATGGGGCCTCCGTACAGCCTACCTGACGGGGCCCCCTTTAGCTCCACCCCTGGCCCCTCCCCAGATGCCATATTGTGCTGCGGACAGTGTCACCCATGTTGCCAATGCCATATTGTGCTACAGACAGTGCCACCCATGCCGCCAATGGCATAATGCGAGCGGACAGACGATGTTCGGTCACGGTGGCTGGAGGATTTATTTTTTACATTAATTAGTTCTCTGTTCAGGTTGCCCGGTACAACAGGGCCAGTTGTACTGGCCTATCAGCGGCCCTGCATGAGTCTACTGTATTACAAGAACTGGGCCAAACAAACTATTATCCAAATCTTAAAAAAAATTCTACTTTTATTTATACTTTAAATATAGTCTGAAGAAGTATGACAAAAACAAAAAAAGTACATTGCGTTTATTATATGTATAGTGTATGTGTGTGTATATATGATAAAATATACTTCATTTTTATTTCAGATCTCTGAAGTTATTGATTATTGCTGTGATTTTCTAATTTCCTGGGTGGATGAAGAAAACGTGGTGGAGGTATACAAACTGGCTGAGCTATTTCACCTGAATCAACTTAGTGAAGAGCTGGATGCATTTGTTTTGAAAAATTTTATTACATTCTCACGCACACAAATATACAGGCAGCTTCCTCTGGAAAAAGTGTACTCTCTACTCAGCAGCAACAGTTTGGAGGTAAGATCACAGGTTGTGTAGTCGGCTTCAGTAATCGCATCTTTCAAGCGAACGCTGTCCAAAATATATGTATTGTATAGTGTTTAATACATGTTTTGGATGTAAAAAGTCAAGCCCTCTGAACTCTAGACAGGTTTAACCGCTTGCCTCCTGGGCCAATTCTGACATTTCTCACAGGTATGTTTAAAATCTTCATTTTGTTGCAAAAAAATTACTTAGAAACCCCAATCATGATATATGTTTTTAAAGCGGACCCTGGAGAAAAAAAATGGCGGTGGTTGCAATTTTTTATGTTGTACGGTATTTGCACAGCCATTATGGAAACACACATTTTCAGATAGTTTTTTAGTGCACATAAACACAATATAATATTTTTTTTGGTTAAAAATAAAAAATTATGTTACGCCCAGTATATAGATGCATGTCGCGCTTTAAAATTGTGCATGCCCTTGAAATGGCGACAAACTGCGGTACATTAAAAGAGAAGTATGGGTTTACATTACATTTATTTTCTAATAATACTTACCTCGGTGGATGGAGCATCAGACTGATGATGCTATTTTAATTGTTTAGGGTCTGTTGGACCCCAGATCTCTCCTCTGCCCTCAAAAGTATCTGATCAAACCGAATCGGCTTTTTTAGATGCTTTACAAGCCGGAAACGACTTGTAAATAACAAGTGGAATCCGGAAGTGACAATCCTAATCACTTCTAGTTTAATTTGTCACAGAGGAGGGGTGGGTACGGATGAGCTCAGGTGGAAAGATAGATCAGTGGAGAGTCCCGGAACAATGGCTAGGCGGGAGGGCACCTTCCACGCTCTGTAGAAGTGATTGGGCGGTTGTAGAGCTCTGCTTGGATCACTTCTACAGGAAAGTCCATCGCCAGTGTTCTTAGACTTTAGGTGTGTCATCCACTTGGCAGTGCTGTTTGAGGGGGTCATTTTGAATCTCAGGACTGAATGGACAGAAATACAATTATTTTGGCATGTAAAACATCTAACATTAATGTCTTTCATATGTGTAGTAAGCTGTTTATTTATCTGTGTATTTAACCTGTTTAACCACTTGCCATCCCGCCACAGTACATTTACTGAGCCGGGGCGGCACGAGCAGGCTCAGTCAGGTGTGTATATATGTTATTGAGACTTTTTTCGGGTTAGACGCATGCAGCTTACTGTTGCGTTCTGTGATTGGCCTGGAGGAGGTCGGGTGTGCGGCCGCGGGCAACCTGACGCCTGTACCCGTGGCCAGAGGCCGATTGGCTAGGAAGACGCCGGGCAGGTTTGCCATGCGTCGGGGCAGCTGGTCTGGCCTCTTAAAGGCACAGGGAGCAGGAATGGTTGGCTGGTGCCATACGCATGGATGCAGCTACAGGGGACAGCGTGGACTCCACAGAGATCTGAGAATGATGATATTCCATCTGCCCAGGCTCCGGGAGATTCAGGGACCAGCGGGATGCATTTAGGCACCTGGGGGTGTCCTTTGTTGGTCACTAGCGAGCTAGGGCACAGCAGGGGGTTTGTGGTACAGGTATCACCGGGTGTGCGCTTTTTTCATGAAGTCCAAGGTATTCCCAATCTGCCAGGTGATGTTCGAGGTGGTGCGGAAGGAAGGGGCAGACCCAGAAAATAAACCCTTTTGACGACGACCCACAGGCAGCGGGGAACAAAAATTCTAACTTGGATGCTCCATTGTCAAAAATTTCCAAAAGTCGCTATTGGCCTTTGAAGACATAGGTCATCTGAAGGACTGCATGGACAAAAAGGGAGCATAGGAAACAAGTGTTACCAGCCTGAAACCTGCGCTCGCCGCAACTTGTTTAGTAGGGAATCTAGACTTCTGGCTATCCCAGCTTCAGGACCACATCAAAAACGGTACTCCCAGGGAAGAAATCCTAAAGTCCTTGCCAGTTCTCTTTTTAAAGCTGTGGGCTATATAGTGGATGCATTTGAACAGACTATTAAGCATTCGGCCATTTGGCTCAAGACATGGTCTGTAGACCCTGCATCCAAGCTAAGATTGTGTAATCTTCAGTTTTCTGTAGTTCTGCTATTTGGAGCAGGGCTGGAGGAAGTCTTGGAAAGGATGACGAACAGGAAGAAGTATTTTCTGACCAAAAAACAGAAGCCCCCCTCAAGAGTTTTTTTTTCAAGGGCAAAGGGAACAGTCCCAAGATGAAAGGAAGGATCACCCCAGGAAACACTTGGCTGGCCATAAGGAGAAGCCAAGAGCAACGTCCTTTTTGGCTCTACTGGCCAAACCCCAAAACAATAATGACTACAGGACCCAGTAGGGGGGAGATTGGCCATGGACCTCAGGGATGCCTACCTCCACATCCCCTTACAGGATGGTTTTTGTTTGCAATCGCTGTGCTAAGATCAGATTGTTGATACAGGATCTCCCCCCGAGCTTCTTTTTCCTTCAGCCCACTAAGTTGAACAAAAAAAAACATAGGGCCAGATCCACAAAGAACTGCCTATCTTTAGGCAGGCGTAGCGTATCTCAGATACACTACGCCGCCATAACTTAGAGGGGAGGTTCCTTATCCAGAAAGAATTTGCGCCGTAAGTTACGGCAGCGTAGTGTAATTGTGTCGGCATAAGGGCGCGAAATTCAAATGACTAAGATGTGGGCGTCTTTTATGTTAATTCATCTTGACCCCACGTAAATTACTTTTTTTGAACGGCGCATGTGCCGTCCGTGGGGGTATCCCAGTGCGCATGCTCGAAATCATGTCGCAAATTGTCAATGCTTTCGACGTGAACAAAATTTATGCAAAGCCCTATTCGCGAACGTTTTACGTAAACGACGGAAGATTTAACGCTGTCCCGACGTCCATACCTAACATTGCGTACACCTCATAGAGGCAGGGGTAACGTTGTGCCGATAAAAGCCTTACGTAAACAATGTAAAAAAATGCGCCGGGCGGACGTACGTTTGAGAATCGGCGTATTTAGCTAATTTGCATAATCTATATGCACCTAAGATCCGACGGCGTACTAAGACGTCAGTCGGATCTAGCCCACATTCGGGCGTATCTTGTTTTGTGGATACAAAACAAAGATACGACGGCGCATCGTAGAACTTGCGCGCCGTAAGTTCTTTGTGGATCTGGCCCATAGTGTGTATTAGGCTTAATGCCGCGTGCACACGACCGTTTTTCGGGTTGTAAAAAATTACGTTTTTAATGGTGTAGAAAAAACTTTTTTTTTCAACCCGATCGTTAAAACGTCATTGCCTACACACGATCGTGGAAAAAAAAGTGCTCTAGCAAAGCGCGGTGACGTACAACGGCACTATAAAGGGAAAGTTCCATTCGGATGGCGTCACCCTTGGGGCTGCTTTTGCTGATTTTGTGTTAGTAAAAGACGATTCGCGCTTTTCAGTCTGTTACAGCGTGATGAATGTGCTTACTCAATTACGAACGCTATTTTTAATAGAACGAGCGCTCCCGTCTCATAACTTGCTTCTGAGCATGCGCGTTTTTTTCACGTCATTAAAGCCCACACATGACCATTTTTTTCGTCGTTAAAAACGACAACGGTGAAAACGACAACGTTAAAAACATAGTGAAAAATTTGAGCATGTTCGAAATTTTTTATGCCCATTTTTGTGAAAAATTGTCTGGAGCCCACACACGATAATTTTAATGACATTAAAAAAAAACGTAATTTTTTTACAACCTGAAAAACGGTTGTGTGTACGGGAGAAAGAAGAGAATATCAGGGAGATAAGATAATACACCATCTTTTGTAAGTTTACCTCTTTTGTGTCTCCCTGGCAGCAATCTTTATCCTGTCACCTCTCTGCTTTTCTTTTCTCCCTTCCTAATGTGTGAGACTGTGTCATTCCTGTTGCTTTCTTCCCCTTTCAGCAACAGTAAATTTTAAAGCATGCTTTACTGCATATACAGACTATTTAAAATGTTACTAAACCCACAACATTAAAATCAAAGTAAACCTGCCACAAACCTGGGCAGGCCAAACTGAAGAGATGTTGAAAACCACATATGTTTGTCCAGCATTTTCATGATGTGAATTTCCTGGGTTTCTTACAGATGTACTTTAAATATAACTCACACAAAACTACTTCTAATTTCTATACAAAAATCTGCATTTCAGGTGGGATCAGAAAATGAAGTTTATGAGGGAGCTTTACTCTACCACTACACCTCAGAGCAGGTGGAAACGGATCAGGTGAGCCTGACGGAGTCTCCAAAGCTACTTGAAACTGTACGCTTCCCTTTGATGGAGCTGCCAGTCCTGCAGAGGCTACATGACAAGCTGGGGCCGTGTCCCCTCAAAGTGACAGTGTCTGGTGCTCTGGAATATCACAAGAATGAAATCATGCAGCCGGTGCTACAAGGGCCCCACACACATCTGCGCTCCGAGTTCAACTGCATAGTGGGATTTGGAGGAATGTTCTCCACCCCTTATACTGTACTGAGTGATCAGGCCAAATATTTGAACCCTCTGATTGGGGAATGGAGGCCACTAACAGCCCCTCAAGCCCCACGCATGTCAAATCAAGGCATTGCAGTGCTCAATAACTTTGTCTATTTGATTGGGGGAGACAACAACGTGAGGGGTTACCGTGCTGAAGCACGATGTTGGAGGTGAGGTTTTTTTTTCCCTTTTTCTTTGGCTTTGCCCCTGTAATTGTAATGTCATAGCTGTGTTTAAAATGATGCAATTATTTTAAAATAATTTACACATAACCTTTAAACGGTTAGCCATTAAATGGCAGTATTTACATACAGTCTGTATTTATTTATTTTGATGATATAGATATTTGGCTAACAATGTATATCTCACATTCTTTGTAAGTCCTTTATGCAAGAGCACAGCTGTGCAAATTTAATGTCTAGATTGCCTTTGCCAGTAGACGCGAGTTCAGTAAAAAAAAAAAGTGCTGACCATAAAATAAAGTGGTAGTAAACCCTGTTACACCACTTATACCTACAGGTAAGCCTATAATAAGGCTTACCAGTAGGTACTGTGAATATTTCCTGAACTTGCACTGTGACCTCACCGTCGCATGCGCTCTGAAGGTCTGGCAAAAAGTGCCGGACCTTCAGAGCCCATGGCGCAAACGGCAGCTCCCACAATCGTGCGTGGGAGTAAAGTCATCGCAACCTCTGGCCACTCATGTAGCCTGAGGCCGAAACCCAGGGGGAAGCCCGGGGGAAGATGGAAGCCCTCTCAGAGGTGACGGTGTGGTGCTGGAGGGCTTTGTTTTAAGGTAGGTTTCTCATAATGTGCTAGTATGCAATGCATACTAGCACATTATGACATTGCCTTGCAGCAATTTATTTATTTTCACCAACTGCAGTTTACTACTGCTTTTAAGGGTCCATTTACACCTACTGTATGTGTTTGTATGTGCATTATAGCATGTTGTGATGCGCCATAATGCATCTTTTTTACGTAAGTTTTTAAAGTTAATTTTTATACTAGCAATCAGTAGTCCGATTTCTAAAGGTCCATTCATACCAGACAGTTGTGTAGCTCACAGTTCCATACCGCTCAACATCCAAAATCCCATGGTTTTCAGTTGTGCCTGTTTAAACTGTGCATAGGGGTTTATTTACTAAAACTGAAGAGTGCAAAATCTGGTGCAGCTGTGAATGGTAGCCAATCGGCTTCTGAATTCAGCTTGTTTAATTAAGCTTTGACCAAAAAAAGCTGATTTTGCACAGTTAAATCAACCCCATAGTGTTGTTTGAAGCTCAAAGCTAAAAGTTTGATGACCAGACCATTTTATTTCTATACCACACTGCACTACTTAAACTGCAGATTGCATGGTCCTACAACACTGTACTCAAAAAAAAAAAAAAACACACAAATAGAGCTTCCTTTTAGTGGTATTTGATCACCACTGGGATTTTTTATTTTTTTTGCAATAGAAAACAAAAATAGACCAAACATTTTGAAAAACATTTTGAAAAAATAAATGAAAATAATATTTTTTTACTTTCTGATATATAACATATGCCATAAAAAAGTTATTTAGTAAAAAAAATATTCCAAATAAGTGTATATTGATTGTTTTGCGTGACAGTTATAGCGCCTACAAACTATAGTGTGTGTGTGTGTGTGTGTATTTATTTTTTTTTTTTAACTACTAATGGCGGCGATCTTTGATGTATAATGGGACTGCGATAGTGTGGCAATCAATCTGAAACTAACTGACGCTGGGGAGAACTGACTAATTGCCACTGACATTAAAGCGGAGCTCCACCCAAAAGAGGAAGCTCCGCTTGTCTGCCTCCCCCCCCCCCCTCCACTACCACATTTGAAACCTTTTGGAGGGGAGCGGGTACCTGGTTTTGACAGTTACCCGCTCCCACTTTTGCTTAATTTTGTCCCCTCTTTCCCCTGCAGCCTTCTGGGATACTTCACAGGTCACAGAAGACTGCGGCCTCTTCACAAAGTGGTAGGAAACCAGCTGTAAAGTCCCATACACACTATCGGTTTTCCTGCAGGTTTTTCTCTTCAGATTTACCAAAACCATCTAATATGAGGTCAAACCTTAAGAGTTTCAATTTTATGGTTTTGTTTAACCTGAAGAGAAAAACCTGCAGGAAAACTAATAGTGTTTTACTGACGGTTTCCCTTGGTCAGGATGGCGGCACCAGCACCTAAATAGCCGATTGAAGAATTGGCTCAGATGAGGACATCGCTGAATGCATGGGCGCTGGATGCAAGTGCCCTGATATTAAAAGCCAGCAGCCACAGTATTTGAAGATGCTGACTTTAAAAATCAGGCAGGGAGCCTGGCACTTCTCTTTAATACAGTGATAAGTGTTAATACAGTACTATACACTGTCACTGTACTAATAACACTGGCTGTGAAGGGGTAAACATCTAGGGCGATCAAGGGGTTAATAGTGTGCCTAACGATGTGTAATGTGTACACCGTGTGCTGCTTTTTACTAAAGATTGCTCCCTCTGCACAGAGCTCTGTGTTGTTTACCAACACAAGAGCTCTGAGTTGTAATTGCACACAGCCGATCGGCGGGTCTCGGTCATAAATAATTGGCTGGGACTTGTTGACAGGCTTTCGTTGTGTACAATCACCATAAACCCGGAAGTAGGCAGCAACGTACCAGTACTGCAGTCATTGTGGAAGAGGAGCAAAAACAGAGACAAAAGAAGATACTAGGTGCACCCTGTTATTTCCAGCAGGGAGATGCACATTCAGTGTTGGGGACGCTGTATTGAGAGCTGCGATGGCGTGAAGACAATTTTTTTTTCATTATGCCTACATGTCTATTCAAAGGTAAGAATATAACCTCTCTCTTTCCCCTCCTCTCTCTCCCCTTTACATCTCAACCCCCAGCATCTCTTTTTTCCTCTTTTGCTATCTATTTCTTGAGATCTCATGTAAAAAAATTTTTTCTTTACTATAGGCTTTATGAGCTGTTAAATTTGATGATTCCACATTTTGAATGTCGTACCTCTTTTGGAATCGATCCCTTATGATTACTGTAAGGCAAGTACTCTTCTTTGAAGCAGTTTTTGTGTTTAATAAGTATGTGTCAGTTGCATGATTTGCTTTCATGAAGTTAGAGAAGCACAGTGGCTGTCAATAATGAATTCAATAATGAATTCCAAACGCTATTGGGTTGGATGTCACTGGCATAAATGCCACACTAATACAAACATGCTGCATAAAATTTTAATAAATCTCTATTTCCAGTACTGAAGCCTTCATATCGTATCGGGCACGCAACAAGAATTCTTTAAAGTATGAGCTTTGAGTTTTGGAAAGTGATGGTAATAGCCCGAAAAGCAGCAGATTCCAATAAAAGAGCTGTTTCACAGACCTGTGTTTTTAGATTACTTTTTTCTTGCATGAACTCGCTATCACTATATTACTAGGTCTTGTTATATAGGAATTGTGCTTAGTCACACTTGATAACTGTTGTTTATTATTGGACAGGATTTATATAGTGCCAACAGTTTGACAATTGTTAGGTGGAGGCAGGATAGGCTTCTCTAAAGAAATTTTTTAGGGATTGCCTAAAAGTGGATAGAGTTGGAGATAGTCAGACGGATTGGGGTAGGGAATTACGTAGGATGAGAGAGTCTCAGGAAAAGTCCTGGAGGCGAGCATGGGAGGAGGTGGCAAGGGAACTAGAGAGAGCAGAAGGTTGTGGGAAGAATGAAGAGAATGATTTGGTTGGTATTCTGAGACTAGGTTAGTGTTGTAGCTAGTGGCAGAGTTGTGGATGACTTTGTAAGTTGTTAGTATTTTGAATTTAATTCATTGGGAGAGTGGCAGCCAAAAATTAACACTGAAAGCATCTGCAATTTTACTTTTCTTTTTTTTTTTTTAACAAATTAATGACTCTTTAGGTTCAATTCAAAACAAGTTGCAAAAATTAACTGATTGAATTGCAAAATGTGCAAAGAATACAATAAAATCATCCAACATGGGTAATCGAACAGGAAATAAAATATTGGCCTTAACAAAACCAAATCATGGCATTTAATAGGTTATAAATCCTAAATGGAATTTGGTGCAGCCTGCAATCCTGAAGTTGCTGAAAGGGAGCAGTGGGGCATGAGGTAGGTAATTTGGGTGTTGGTAAGGGTAGTTATGAACAAAGGATTGTGATGCGTAATGTGAAGATTGTCGGTAAAAGGTACCAACAGTTCCACCAGAATTACCTTGATCCACCAGACAGGAGAGGAGTGAGGCTGGACTGGTGAAGCTTGGCCCAACAGGTACTGGTATATTGTGTTCTAGTGCTAGATAGTTACTGTTTACAGCTAATAGTCTTACTCATACAGGCATGGCCAAACATTTAAAAAAAGACACAAATCTTAATTTTCACAAAGTCTGCTGCCTCAGTTTTTATGATGGCAATTTGCATATACTCGAATGTCATGAAGAGTGATCAGATGAATTGCAATTAATTGCAAAGTCCCTCTTTGTCATGAAAATTAACTTGATTCCATATAAATAATTTCATTGCATTTGTAAAGAAGGCTTTGAGGCGCCCAAGAAAGTCCAGTAAGTGCCAGGAACGTCTTCTACAATTGATTCAGCTGCGGGATTGGGGCACCACCAGTGCAGAGCTTGCTCAGAAATGGAAGCAGGCAGGTCTGTGAGTGCATCTGCACGCACAGTGAGGCAAAGACTTTTGGAGGGTGGCCTGTTGTCAAGAAGGGCAGTAAAGAAGCCACTTTTATCCAGGAAAATCACCAGGGACAGACTGATATTCTGTGAAAGGTGCATGGATTGGACTGCTGACAACTGGGGTAAAGTAATTTTCTCTGATGAATTCCCTTTCCCATTATTTGGGGCATCCAGAAAAAACCTTGTCCAGAGAAGAAAACGTGAGCGCTATCATTAGTCCTTCATCATGCCAACAGTAAATGCCAACATCCTGAGACAATTCATGTGCAGGGTTGCTTCTCAGCCAAGGAAGTGGGCTCAATTTTGCCTAAGAACACAGCCATGAATAAACAATAGTACAATAACATCCTCTGAGAACAACGCCCCCCAAACAAGCACAGTTTGGTGACTAACAATACCTTTTCCAGCATGATGAAGCACCTTGCCATAAGACAAAAGTGATAACTAAGTGGCTTGGTAAACAGAACGTCAAAATTGTGGGTCCATGGCCAGGAAACTCCCCAGACCTTAAAGGGGTTGTAATGGTAAAAAGTGTTTCCCTAAATAGCTTCCTTTACCTTTAGTGCAGTCCTCCTTCACTTACCTCATCCTTCCATTTTGCTTTTAAATGTCCTTATTTCTTCTGACAAATCCCCAATTCCTGTTCTTCTGTCTGTAACTCCACACAGTAATGCAAGGCTTTCTCCCTGGTGTGGAGAAAGCCTCTTAAGGGGGCGAGCAGGAGGGTCAGGACTCCCGCAAACACACAGCTCCTTTCTTTATCTGCAAAGTAGATGGCGTCCTGATCCTCCTGCTCGCCCCCTCAAGAGGCTTTCTCCACACCAGGGAGAAAGCCTTGCATTACTGTGTGGAGTTACAGACAGAAGAACAGGAAGTGAGGATTCCTCAGAAGAAATAAGGACATTTAAAAGCAAAATCAAAGGATGAGGTAAGTGAAGGGGGACTGCATGAAGGTAAAGGAAGCTATTTAGGGGGAGGGGGAATTTAATTTACAACCCCTTTAATCCTATTGAGAACTTGTGGTCAATCCTCAAGAGGCAGGTGAACACACACACACACACACTCTGACAAACTCCAAGTATTGACTATGCAAGAATGGGCTGCCAGCAGTCAGGATGTGGCCCAGAAGTTAATTGACAGCATGCCAGGGCAAATTTCAGAGGTCTTGGGAATGGAGGATCAACACTGCAAATATTGACTCTGCAAAAACTTGATGTCAATAAAAGCCTTTGACACTTATAAAAAGCTTGTAATTATACTTCAGTATACCATAGTAACATCTGACAAAAATATCTAAAAATACTGAAGCAGTAGACTTTGTGATAATGAATATTTGTGTAATTCTCAGAACTTTTGGCCATGTACAGTACATAGTTGGAAATTCTGAGTCACCTTATTGAAAAATCTCACTATACTAACTGCATAATGCATTGCCTCATTTACACTATTGTCACATCTGGGCAATTTTTGTAATATGGAAACAACGTTCTCAATTACTTTGGAGTTATCTGACTTTGTTCGACCACTTTTTGCCTTGGAAGCTGAGGATGTGATATTGTGCTTGGCAGCCTGGTCTACATCATAATCTCTATAGTTTAGGTCTCCTCTTCTTTCTTGGGTCCTTCCCAACTGTATTCAGTGTTATTAAGAAAAATAATTGTTTACAATCTACTAGTCAGTGGTTAGCTGTTGGTTAAATTGTTCTGCAACCTTTATGTGAAATACCACTTTGACAAAAGCTAAAGCAGCAGAAAAACTCACCATTACAAATAAAAAACAATATTTTTTTTAGTAACTTACCTCCTTATTTTTATGACCAGATTAAACATTTCCCAAGCATGTAAATATTCACCCACTGAGCCTCCAGCAGATCCACTTCTTGACTCTTGCTGACCTTTATTATTGTCCTTAATACTCCTCCAATGTGTCTAAGGAATTCAACTGTAAAATATAATAAATTGCTGTTCTTTTATTTGAATTTTTTTAGGAATCTGGCAACAGGATATTCGCTTGGCAGTTTACACTACCAATTTCTGAATGGAAAATCTACAGCCTTCTCAATTGTGTGAAACGCATGTGCTACGCTACGGGATGTGCTGTCTGACATGGTGATGAAGAAACAAACCATCCAGGATTGGGCAAACAAAGCTAAATTTCTTTGGGGCAATGCCATGTTCCAAAATGTGTTGGAGCAATTGATGGAACTTCCGGGAATCACAGAACCTTAAATGTCCATTGTGTTTGTGGGCGATGAAGCTTTCAATTAGATTGAATTTCTTCTGCATCCCCATGCTAAACATGGCTTGGGCACAGAAAGAAGTGTTTTTTAATTACATGATGCTTGGTGGAGTGTAGCTTTGGAGTTTTAACAAATAAAAGGCTCCTTTTGCAATTGACCATCTATCCATGCCTAAGAAGTATGTGGTGTTGAGGCTGCGTACCAGCTACATAACTTTGTTAGGCAGCGAGGCAGATTCTGCTTCGAAGATTATCCTCCATAGTACATTGCAAGCTCAATGGAAAGCTCAAAGAGGGAGCAGAAGTGTGGCCAGTAATTGGGACAAACCTGCTCAATACTTAATTTCTGGCTCATCCTCTACTTTTTTGAAACGCACAATTACTATTTTTTAAAGTATATTGCACTATTCTGTAAAATAAAAGAATTTGAGTATCTGATCTTTTTGTTTTTGTTTTCTTATATGCCAATTGTGTGCACTACAGGAATTAAAAACGAAACCCCAGAGCAGCGAAGGGTACACAGGCGATAAATAGGCACTATGTACTACTAAGTTATTTCCATGGCTTGACTGCCTGACAAAGTACACCCCACTGAAGCACAAACTGGACATTTGTTGATAAATGCACAACTTGGGCTTGCAAACCATGGGGTTGATTTACTATAACTGGGGAGTGCAAAATCTGGTGTAGCTCTGCACATATACCAATCGGCTTCCATTTTCTTTTTAGCAAAGCTTAAGTGAACAAGCTGAAGTTAAAAGCTGATTGCCTACCAATGCATAGCTGCACCAGATTTTGCACTCTCCAGCTTTAGTAAATCAGCCCTCAGGCCTTTCAGAAATAAAAACAACACCTTAGCAGCAAAGTGTATATAGGTAATAAACACATAACTTGTGCTAGAATTTATTTGCATTGTCTAAACTTTCCCCCAAATTCAAATTTGTGCATGGCCCATCTGCTAAGCTGCAAACTTTAGCTGTGTGCAACATTATATGACTTTTACAAATTTTTTTGCAAGATTTTAACATGTAAAATCAAAAGAAAATAAATAAAATATATTACATTTGTGTTTGTAATGGAGGTTGTATAAGCAGCTCATTCTGGGGGAAAAGCTTTAATCCATATTCTCCAATGCACTGCTCCTCCTCTTCACTGTTCTTATATTGCCTATGGGAGGATCATGATTAAAAAAAAAATAGGATTAGGAGTACACTGCTCACCTCCCTAATGAGCATTTGGCAGGTATCCAGGGATTGTGCTCGTAGAACATGAAACTATATCGAAATGCATCACTGATGCATTTTTCATGCATTGCCATAGACTTTTGTTGGTTTCTCAACACATAGGGGGTTATTTACGAAAGGTAAATCCACTTTGCACTACAAGTGCAAAGTGCACTTGAAATTGCACTGAAAGTGCACTTGGAAGTGCAATCGCTGTAAATCTGAGGGGAAGCTCTGCGGATTTTATCATCCAATCATGTGCAGGCTAAAACGCTGTTTATTTTCCTTGCATGTCCCCCTCAGATCTACAGCGACTGCACTTTCAGTGCAATTTAAGTCCACTTTGCACTTGTAGTTTGCACTTGTAGTGCAAAGTGGATTTGCCTTTAATAAAGAACCCCCATAGTGTCGTTGTGGTCTTTCTTATAATGCACAGCAACACGGCAGGAGCTGTAAACTGTACCGATTAGTAAAATCTATACATATGTTGAAACATCACATTGTGAATGGGCCTTAAGAATAAGCTGACACCAGTGCAATTTTGAAAAAATATGCTCCTATGGTATAAAGCGGCAAAAATAACCTTTTATCTTTTCTGGTCCTTGTTTTCACCAAAAGACCTAGCAGGACGAATTCCCTGTTTATCTACTGTTAAAGTGATTTGTAAAAGTTGATTTTTTTTTTTTAAAGAACATATTATATTTACCTGCTGTGTATAATGGTTTTGCATAGAGCAGCCCCAATCCTCCCCTTCTCAGGTCCCCCATCTGTTTTCCTGGCTCCTCCACCCTGCCAAATTCCACCATAACAAGCTGCATCAAATCACAAAAATGCACCTTTAGCTTCCATCTGTTCTGTAGGACGCTCTGTTCCTAACATTTTAAGCAACCCTTAAGTTAGAAATGGAAAAGACACTACTTTGCAGATATTTTCTTCAGTAAAATAACCAAAAGTTTGTGATAAACTTGTCTGTTTCTGTTGCTCTCTTTTAGAAAGGACATTATGCTGAAAAGTTGTGTGTAAGGCCTCGTACACACAGTTTGATTGTTGGACGACCGAGCGTCTGATTTTTGACAAAGGGGCGTGTGCAGGATTTTGTCTAGCATACCAACTATCCGCAAATTGTCGTTTGACAAACACGAATGTAGTGACGTACTATAAGAGTATAAAGAGTTCAAGCGCCACACTTTGGGCCTCTTCTGCTAATTTTGTGTTGGTAGGCGTTTGGTGACCGTTGATTCGGGATTTTCAAATTGTACAAAACAAATGCCTTTTATAATACAATTGGCATAACTTCATCAGTATCACCAGCAAAGCAGCTTCATTATTATCCCATTGAAGAAGATGAGAATTTTGACATTTCATCAATGGCCACGTCACGAATGTTAATTCTAGACCTACAAACAGTAGTTTACCAAACCAAACTCTTCCCAGTCGTTCCTTGATTCCGATCATGCGAGTTTGTACTTTTGACTTTTGTGTAACGATTTCTGTACTGACCATCCGAAAATCAGATGTTGCGTTCACGTCAGACAAAAATCTTATAGCCTGCACATGCAGCTTTTGTCTAATGTAAAAGTGAAATCTGCTGTTGAATGCACCGTACTAACGATCCAAAATCCGCAGACAGCTCGTCTTGCGACTTTTGTTGGTGGTTATGACTAAGGCCTTATAAGCTAAAACGCATCAACCTTTCCTATTTGCGTTTTTCTACTGTGGCTTGTCAATAAATACATCAATTGTTTAAGAGCAATGACCGGAGTGCGGATCATCTGTTCCTCATTATTCTACGCAGCCAGCGACTGTAGATCGAGCACCCGGGAGCTCTGCTTTCCATGTGATGTATGGGTAGTAGCACTGACTTTTTTGTTTATAATCTTGCGACTTTTCCTTTCTGAATTTCGTACCGTGTGTACGAGGCCTTACTCTACATATTGTTTAAAAATATGATTTGTATTTGGCTTATTACTATCCAGAGCCAGTTTTGCTTTTGTGCTCTGAGAAGCTGAGAATGTTGTTTGTTTATAGTAGTGCAGTATTTTCATGTCCTCAGTTTGTCTCTGATATCTGGGTTTCAAGGGAGATCATAGAAGTCTGTATATGATATTCTATTTTTTGTTGAACATGAGGTCCCTTGCACACACGATCTAGCTGCAGTGGGTCAATCGGTCCAGGCATTTTAGTGCATCAGTGCGCCTGTTAAAGTCTATGGAACCTAAACGTGGGTATCACTCGGTACTGCATTCATCCGTAGCCTGCTATAGACTTTGACAGGCTGCAGGCAGTGGGGCTGGATGTTAAACCTGTCCCTCCCTAACACTAAAATGCCAGAAGGAGCGCACAGCAGCTAGGCAACCCCTGTGTGCAAGAGGCCTAAGTTATCAAGCTTGTATTACCATTTTAATGGTGGAAATATGGCTTGTCTGCCAAATGCCTTAGAATAGAGCTGTAATCAAAAAGAAAAACTGAATGTTCTGTATTTCCTAGATATTTTGAACTATTTCTCATTATAAAGTGAAAAAAGGTAATATGCAGCCCAGTATCTAACACTCTGAAAAATGTATTCCTGGTCACCTTATCCACTAAATTGTACTAATTAACAGCACAGCTTACCTAGAAAATAACAGGAGCTCTTAGAGCAGTGGTTCTCAACCTCCGAGCGCCGTGACCCCTTGATAAAATTTCCCAAGTTGTGGGGACCCCTAACAGCAAAATTATTTGTGTGGCAAGAGAAGTGCCCCTAACCCACAGACATTTAGCGCTCCCTGAGTCCCTTCCACTCGTATAGTGTTAAAACTCCTTATGGTACATTTTAGGATGTACCACTCTTTCTCTTTGTTCTCCTTTCTTTCCCTTGTATCTCTCTCTATCCTAATGTCTTCTTCTTTTTTTTTTTTCCATCCCTCTCTCTAGCCGTCTTTCTTGTCATTTCTCTTATTCTTTTCTCCCTTTTTCTTGGTTCCTCCCCCTTTTCCTCTATTTTTATTCTTTCGCTTACTCCCTGGTGGGGGGCCACAGAAACAGCCCAGCTGGGCGGCCACAGGCTCGAAGGACAGCCCTGCTGGGGGGCGCAAAAAACTGGGAGAGCGGTGTGGGCTTTAGGAACAGACCAGGATTTGGTGACCCCTGGCAAATCATCATTTGACCCCCAGGTTGAGAACCACTGTCTTGGAGCATTGTGGCAGTAGAGTTTGTTTTGCCAGTTCAGAGCACCTCTGTGGTAACCTTCTGATGATGGACCACACATGGTTGTAAATCTTCCACATGTGTTTGACTGCAGTGTAGGAATTCCATAGACTTTTTTTTTTTCCTATAATTGCACCATCATCAATAACCATACTCCCATGCAGGGCAAATAATGCATTGTTCTGTTCTTTTAGAACTTCTGAACATTTTGTTTCAATATGTGATTATTTTTTGTTCACCTGCAAAAGAGAATCTGTTTCTGCCAGCTTAACGCCTTCTGTCTATTTTTATGTGTATTTTCATGGAAATTAACTATATCTTTATTTTTTAAGATATGACCCTCGGCACAATCGTTGGTTTCAGATCCAGTCCATGCAGCAGGCCCGTGCTGACTTGTCTGTGTGTATTATGGGAAAGTATATCTATGCAATAGCAGGCAGGGATTACCATGATGAGCTGAAGGAGGTGGAGAGATATGATCCATACACCAACTCATGGGAATATGTGGCACCACTTCAGAAACAGGCAAGAAAACTAATATGAACAAAAAAGCCTAGAAACTGCTACATACCATATATTTGTAGTCTTAGTACTTTAAAGGCCTGGTGTCCCCATTTACGATCAATATAGAACCAATGAATACATTTTGCCAGAAGTAGATGCCATGACCCATAATCTATTTCTTTGAAACCTCTGTTTCAACCTAAGTCCAGCCATAGCTCCAAAGCCTTTTTTTTTTTTTAATGGCATGGGGTAGAATTGGAGCACCCGCTGTTGTGTGTGTTTGTTTTTTTTTTTTTTTGTTTTTTTTTTACTATGTGGGTTAGAAAGATTTCCCCTCACTTCCTGTTACAGTATGGTTTTGGCAACTGAAGAGATCTGCAACAGGGACACAACTGGAAGTAAAATAGCTGACAGGAGTTCTAGCCTTTCCCTACTTCCCCTATACTGGTAAGAAATCAACATGCAGAAAATGCTCCGTGGGACACTGCAGGCTCAACATTGCAACCTCCATGTTATAAATGCCAAAAAATGTGGAGTAAACACTAGCATGGGAAAGCAGTATCTACTATCCTTTTATAAGTGAGAGCCGTATGAAAAATTGCACCCACTACCTGTTAAAAAGAAAAAAAAACACATAATGGGAACTAAATCACAACTGGCTCTTTTACTAATAATTTGTGTATATTACTGCTTTTCCACTAAGCTCTTGTATAATTTAAGTGTCTGTAAAGGATATACAGTAATTAAGTACAATTTTGAAAGCTGATGATGGAGTCTATACACTTTTAGATCTTTAATGATCTAATACAACCTTTCTTAACCGGGTTGCCATAGCACCCTGGGGTTCTGTGGGATCATGGTAAAGAGAGGCTGTTAGATGAGCCCAAGCTCCCGATCCCCAGACGAACTGTACATGGGCAATGGAAGCTTAGTCAGACTTGTCAAAGTGAAAGTAAAGGTAGGGAAGTATGCTGTGCTCTCCGCCCCCCCCCCCCCCCCCCCTACAGTGCAGTACCCAGCTGTGTAAGGGAAGGTATTGTACTGTAACGTTTTAAAGGGCTGTGTTTGTGTATGCATGCACATGTGTTTGTATGTGTACCTACCACGTGGTCTTACCGCTCCTCCAACCTCACATGTAAACAAGCCCTTGGTTCACAACTGTGCAGCTGCGTGTAGTGCAGCCAATGCATTTAGATGGAGAAATGCAGGGAAGGCCACCTCTGACCCCCTTTTTTTTTTTTTTTTTTTTTATTTTGCCATACCAAAAAACAGCCCATGTTTGCCAATGTGTGGGGTACCATTAAGAATTCATGGCACCCCTAAAGAGCAGAGCATTTGTCTGTGTGTTAGGAAGGAGTGCGATTTTGCGCACGTTTTGCGTCACACAGTGACGTGAACCAAGCCTTGGACAGGGGTGCCTCAAGACTGAAAATACTTTTCAAGGGCTTTCAACTGGAAAAAGGTTGAGAAACACTGATCTAATTTGTGTACTGTGTGGTTGCTTTTTTTTTTTTTTTTTTTTAAGAGGCAGTCGAGCTGAAAGTTGACTGTTTAAAAAAAATAAAAAAATGCTGATTGCTAGCTCGTCATGTTGAGCCTATTGCTTTTACGCCTTGCGTTCCTAATCTATTCCAAGAAGAGGACCTCGACCCAGAAAGTATTCAAGCCAGAGAGTAAATAAAATAACAGCCAGGCAATTGGTATTTACAAAATAAGTCAATAACAGCAGCTTTCATATTTCTCATCTGACAAACATATTTGAATGCAAACAACAAGTCTACTGATTTTTCTCTGCAGGTGCATGCACATGCTGGGTCAGCACTTGGTGGTAAGATGTACATAGCTTGTGGAAGGCGAGGAAATACATACCTGAAGGAAACTTGCTGTTATGACCCAGAAAAAAATCAATGGACATATGTAGCCTCTGGGCCAGTAAGAAGGGCATGGCATGGCATGGTGTCTCTTCTGGAAAAAACATATGTGATTGGAGGAAGCAACGATGATGAGGGCTTTCGACAAGATGTCCTGGAGGTAAATGCAAGATAGCTTGTCATTCTAGTTAATTATGATTAACCCAAGCTTTAGCAATTGCTTACAATGGGTATTGTATACCTTTTGAACCTTGCTTTGAATCAACCTCTACATTTACCTTTTTTCAGCGTACACTTCATTTTCCCCTTCAAAATGCCATCTGCTGTTGTGTGTGTTTTTTTTTTTTTTTTTATTCTTGCTTTTGTAAATTAAATTAGAATTATAGGCAAAACCCCTTTTTTCATTTTTGGATAGCGCAAGGGAGGGTAATTTGGGATTTTATTCTACTTTTACTTTCAAATATAATAGGAGAATTTTAGATTACCTGTCAACTGTAAATCATAGGCACCACATCCCTTAATTGAAGAATATACATAAAGAAATTGGATGGGATTTTTAAGGTGCATAAAAAACACAATGTTTTATATAAAAAATAAATTGTATTTATACAAAATTGGATGAATAAATAGAATATAAAAAAATCCATAAAATAATGAAATAGAGTTTCAAATATGCATACAGACAAACCTCTCTACATGTTTCGCCATTCGATTTGGCTTCCTCCGGAGTTTTTTGTCAAGCACTACTGAAACACAAAAAACAAAATCACACAAAATAGACAAAAAGTATATATAAATGAGAAACACAATTTTAACACAAAATATATATAGATGACTAGACAGCAGTCCATATCGTATTCAAGAGGCCTAGGGTATACTGTTATAGTGATTAACTAAAGTGTAAAAATTGTACCTGTAAATATTGATGGAAAGGCCTAAAAAACGATTTAAAGGCTGCATCAGGAGGAGAACCTTCTAAGATAGTAAAGGGGAAACAATACCTAAGGTGGATATTGATGGTCAGACTTTCAGGCCAAGGAAGTATAATTAAAAAAATAAAGTTTAATATCATATTATACCTAAGATAGTCACATGGTGTACCATAGAGGAGGGAAAATACTTTTTACCAAGCGCAGATATACAGATGCACATTCATGAGATGCTGGAAATAGGCAGAGGACCGTCTGGAGAGGCAAACAATCCAAATTATATGTACCGTATTTATCGCGGTATAACGCGCTCTGGCGTATACCGCGCACCCCCAAAGTGGCCCCCAATCCTGTGGGAAAAAAAGATTTTTTGTTGTTTTGTACTTACAGTTTTGATGTCTTGCGCGGCGTCCATCTGCGGCCTCGTCGGGTCCGGCGTCCTTCTGCGGCCTCGTCTGGTGTCCTCTTCGGCTGGTCTGGCGTCCATCTTCGGCGGGTCGGGCGTCCATCTTCGGCGGGTCGGGCGTCCATCTTCGGCGGGTCGGGCGTCCATCTTCGGCAGGTCCGGTGTCCATCTTCGGCGGGTCCGGTGTCCATCTTCGGCGGGTCCGGTGTCCATCTTCGGCGGGTCCGGCGTCCTTCGGCGGCGTCCTCCCGCTCGTTTCCCGCCACTACTTTGAATACTGCGCCCGCATATAGCGAGCGCAGTACACTCGTGAATCTTCGGGCAGGCTCGGGCGCCTCTCGCACTGACGTCCTGTACGCTCAGGACGTCAGGACGTCAGTACGAGAGGCGCCGAGACTGGCCGAAGATTCACGAGTGTACTGCGCTCGCTATATGCGGGCGCAGTATTCAAACTCATGGCGGGAAAGCGGGTATCGGCGTATACTGCGCACCCACGATTTTGCCCTGATTTTCAGGGCAAAATAGTGCGCGGTATACGCCGATAAATACGGTATATAGTTGTGTGTATCTTTCAACAAACGTCAGGCTGTGAAAATGAGCACATCGTTATCAAACCCTCTGATAAAGGGGGAAATATCGTAAAAACTCCTGAGGAAGCCAAATCAAATGGCGAAACATGTAGAGAGATTTGTCTATGCATATTTGAAACTGTATTTCATCATTTGATGGATTTTTTATATTCTATTTATTCATCTAATTTTGTATTAATAAAATTTATTTTCAAATATAATAGTAAACAGGACAAATGGATAGGGTGAATCTTCCTAATGGGGGCAAAGCCAGCAATAAAATCTAACAAGCATTCTAATCCCTCTGCATCCTATCCAAAAAAAGTTTTGCTTTTGGTTATACTTTAAGTGGAGAAGTCCTCTTTTTAGCAGGTTCATCACAGGGGCTACAGCTCTGGCCAGCGTCAGGAGATGGAATCAAAACAGGGGAGGAGGAAGTAATGCAGGGCACCCATTGATTGCATTTCATATGAACACTGTGTATATGGACAGACTCATAGTAAATTTAAGCATTGCAGTGGGTATTGAGAAGAAAGGTTATTGGCAGTGGCGATGCTGGGGTTGGTGTGAGATGTGAAAGCTGTATGTGCTGAGTTTATTGGTGTGAATGGTAGATTGTCCTCCCATGTACCATGCTGTACTGTATTTGACCTTCTTCACAATGCAACATTCTGTACAATGTGCAGGATGTACTATACTCCACACCCCCTTCTCTTAACTCATACTCATAACTTTTTCACCTCCACTATATATCAGAGTTTAACTTCAAACTCATAGCTCATTGGTGCAAAACCCAGTAGGCTTAATTAGATGGTACCCACTGGTTCCTGCAGTGTGCGGAGGATGTAGACTAGCACCTGGTGCTCGTTCCCACATTTAGTGGCAGTGACAAAGTTTTGAACTTAGTTGGAGATCACCAACCTCATAGTGAAAAGGTCTACCATGGCCCTTTAGCATGACCTTTGGGTCCTTCTATTTTACAATTCAATGATGTCTGTCCCTACTTATAAGAAATCATTGATACCATATCTACTGAATGCTGCCAAGAAACTGATCTCAAAATACTAGAAAACTACCAGACCAGCATAAGTAGCAGAATGAAAATTGCGATTGTTGATAGGATACATTTGATGGACATGATTACTATCCTAAAGGCGAGGCTATGACACATATTAAAAATATGAGCGAGCTGGCTACATTTTATAAACGTTAACTCCTGCAAGTCTTTACTGGAGACTTACTTTACAGTAAAAACATGTATTACACAGTATTCCACAAAAGGGAGTGCAACCCTCACATTTTTGTAAATATTTTATTATAACTTTTCATGTGAAAACAAGTAATGGGTGTACAGCTTGTATAACAGTGTAAGTTTGCTGTCCCCTCACAATAACTCAACACACAGCCATTAATGTCTCAACCGCTGGCAACAAAAGTGAGTACACCCCTAAGTGAAAATTTAAATTTATATAACTTAAATGGTCCGAGGTCCCACATCAGCACACAAGATCTGTGCCAGAATGTAAGTGCATCACTGAATATCGTCACAGTACCGAACTACCACATAGATTTAGCCTTTCTGTGGTAACATGTTTCATGGGTCGTGGATTGATTGTGAAGCTTGGAAAAAAAATGAGGGTAGTGTCTGCTTTCCCTGTACTGTTTCACAACAGAAAACAAGATCTATTTTAAAGAAGGCAACATATTGACGTATTTCACTGATGCATGTGCTTTTTTTTCAGTATGTTATAGTCAGATATAATACAAAATGTATCGGTTTTATCATTTCACTTCCTACTTCTAGGTTGCATGCTACAACCCAAAAACAGACCAGTGGTCATTAATGTGTCCCGTGCCTTCAGGGCATGGAGAGCCTGGAATTGCCGTTCTAGACAAGAAAATTTATATCCTAGGAGGCAGATCACACAACCAAGGAGGTCGCATGGATTATGTACATATATATGATGCAGTCAGGGACTTATGGGAGGATGGACCTCAGCTGGAGGATGACATCTCAGGCATGGCAGCCTGTGTGCTTACACTTCCCAGATCTGTGCTCGTTGATGCTGACGTTTGGACACAAGAGATGTACATGCATTATATGGACAGAGTGCAGCATCCACCTGACAATGCATCTGAAGTCATGAGTGTGTCAGACTGGGAGGACTTGGATAATTCTGGTGAAGACTGACATCACCTGATAAGACTGCTTTTGTAAGCATGTTGTTCATGCATTCTGCCATTTGGTTCGAGACAAGTGCAATCTTCACATTTGCCTTTTAACTGATTTTTACCCATTTGTTGCCTCATCCCAATCATCATTTTGATTTTTGAGATTCCTTTTGTGCAAACTGTTTTGTTTTTCTGTACTGGAAATTAAGCAAGGTAAAACTTCTTTTTTTTTTTTTTTTTTTTACTTCTAAAGTATAGTGCCATTTACATCTACATGTATGCTTGTAATGGTTTTATTTGTTTCAATGTCCTAATACTTTGCTAGACAACTCAGCAGAACAATCCTAGCACTTTGCACAGTGACCTAGAGCACTGAGATCTTTCACAATAAATGCAAAAAATTGCAGTTTCTGTTCGTTTCTTGGGTGGGAACTAAAGAGGCATTTCTTTGCTTGGTGTATCTTCTTAGGCCCCTTTCACATGGGGCATACTGCGGCTGCGATCTGCTTGCTTAGCAGGGGCTCTCTCCGCTGATCCCCACTATGCAGACAGATGACAGATCTGTGTCCATTCCACCTATGCAGAGCGGAAATAGCCGCTCTCCTCTATAACCGCCTGTTTACACCCGACTTCCATCCGATCCAATCCGCTGGATGGAAGGGAATCGGATTCCTATCCTATTTTTATC
The DNA here is from genome assembly GCF_905171775.1 of Rana temporaria. Taxonomy (NCBI): domain Eukaryota; kingdom Metazoa; phylum Chordata; class Amphibia; order Anura; family Ranidae; genus Rana; species Rana temporaria. The sequence goes on along the minus strand of NC_053489.1, from coordinate 212,836,134 downwards.
GCATCACATGTAGGCGGGTGTATACGGACGCATGTATAAACCCGGCTCTCAATAGTAAAGAATGGAGGTTCTGATCTGGTCCGCCTAAAAAATGGACAGGTGGACCCGATCGGAATGTCTGTGTGAAAGGGGTCCAAGGCAGGGGTGACCAACCTGCAGCCCAATACAAAATTCCAAACTTACTTTTGGAATTTTTTGTAAAAATGCTTTTTACACGTGCGGCTGAAAAATTTACTTTACTGGTCTTTTATAAGTTTTATCTTCAAAAAGAAAGATATACCACACTTCACAATCGCACCTTATTTATGTCATCGGTTTTCAGCAGCACCTATATTTGTGAGCAAATATTTTCAATAATGAAGCACACAAAGGGCAAAATTAGAACCAAAATATCCTATGAGCACCTTGAGAATTACTACTACATCCATTGAACCAGATATTGATGCATTAGTTTAATAAAAAAAACTGTGTCAAATATGCCACTAGTTATGTTGCCCTCTTTTACTTTTATAATAAAAAGATGTTTTTAAAAAATTAAGCTTTATTACTTAGGTACATTATCTATCTATATCAGTGATTGCTAACTTGTTATCTTCCTGACTTTTCCTGCTCATCAGCTATCCTTTTTGTTAGTGTATTTTATGTGTGGCCCAAACAATTCCTCTTCATCCAATGTGTTCCAGGAAGGTCAAAAGATTGGACACACGGTGTTCTAAGGTAAAATGTCTTTTGACAAACGGTAAATGTGCTTCTTAAGTCTTGGGGTCCATTTACAATTTTGTGGTGCCATAACATGCATTGCCTTAAGGAAGCCCATTGAAATCTGTGGGCTACTAACACACCAGTAAAATCTCTAAGGCTCCTAAATACCATATGCATTTTTATGTTTTCATGTGCCACATACATGTTTTACATGATGTTTATGTACTGTTTTTACATGCATTGCTGTTAGTTTTTTTATATGCAGTTTCCCACCAACAAGCGGGCTTAAAATTGGATGTGACAGAAAATTTGTAATGAAATGTACACAGACGTTACTGATCCATTCTCTCTTTAACACACATGGCTGACGCACACACAGAACTGATCCATATGTTCACTCAATCTTACAGTATCGACCTATAGGCTCTTTCACTCTCACAGTACTGCCCCATATGAGGATCAATCTCGCACAACAAAGGCACAGAGAGGAAGAAACGATTGTAACTGATTTATGAACAAAAAAAAAAATGTAATTGGATAGTTGGCTACAAAACTGTTTCCCTAGAGTCTCTGGTATAAATACTGAACTTTCCCAAAACTACAGACCACCATGGACCAAACCCCATGTGCATGCCCACCAAGTGCACAGATAATAAAAAATAAATAAAAATAGAGTTGTGTCCCCAAAAAAGACTGCTGGCTGGCACAGAACTGGCCAAAACACTATGGCAATGCATGTTAGAGCCACAGGACCACCCCTACTTCTTAGTGAGCGGTACATAAGGCTAAAACACTGAAGTGGAACCTGTGTCCTTCAATGGAGTTCTAGAAAAAGATATTACAGTAAGTACATAAACTCTTTTCCTTATTGTTCATTAAAAGATGCAGGAATCAGAAATTGTTAAAGAATAAGTTCACTTTAAAAAAAAGTAATAAAATAAATGCACATTTTTTGCAGGTAAAGACATGTGCATATATTTATTTATTTTGCAGCCTGTAAAGCATTGCACCAGCGATCAGACCTGTCAGTGTATCTGTGTGCCCGTACATCCCGTACGGACAAGCAGATACACTGATAGGAAGAATTATTGAACTGCTCCGATAAGCTGTGGAGAACTGCAAGCCGACATCTGCAAGGGATGGCAGGAATTGTAGTCCATTCATACGTAGAGCTGTGTATGAATGACTTGGCTGTGTGGACGGACCCCCGCACGGCCACACTGATTTCAAAAACTGACAGCTAGTACAGGGAACTTCTCCCCGTACAAGTGTCACGGAGGGGTGATGAGGCCGTGGCTGTAGTATTGGGAACAAAAAAAACGGGTGGAACATATAACATGTTCCCAAAGGTGAACTTATCCTTTAAACAGTCAGAATGTCCAACAGCAGTCCAGCTGAAAAGTGAGAACATGCCAGTAAAAAGATCTAACAAAGTGAATATACTGCAAGAGTACCCTTTTAAAGTTGTTGTAAACCCCATTCACAAAAGTTTGAACTAATCGCATATATATGTCGTGTTTACCTAACCCTTTCCAAAGTGTAGTTTCTCTCTGGTGCTTCGTTTCTCTGTTATCAGCAGTCACTTCTGACAAGTTCTCAACACATGAGATAATAGTAGCTGAAAATTTGGGTCAGGGAGAGAGATAAGCAGGGAGCTTGTCAGCTCTGCATGTTTCTTCATTTGCCTATATGGACTAGGAGTGTTTCCCTTTTCTTCCAATCAGCTCTCACACAGTGTAAGCCTAGTCTCTCCACCCACCCCTATGTGCTGCTGAAAGAGGAAGAAAGAGATTTTTAACACCATCAGCACTTTCCAAATAGTGTAGAAAGCTGAAGACAGCAGATATACAAGTAAAACTTATGGAGGGAGGTTTGTTTAATCTCTGTGTATCATCTGAGGCTATTTATCTCACTGGGTATATGTGAGGGTTTACAACCACTTTAACCACTTGCCGCCCGCCAATGACAAATTGACGTCGGGAAAGTGGTTGTAGAATCCTGACTGGACGTCATATGACGTCCTCAGGATTCTGAGCCGATGCGCGCCCCCGGGGGCGCGCATCGCGGCGATCGTTGTTGCAGGGTGTCAGTCTGATACCCCGCAACACCGATCAAGGTAAAGAGTCTCTCACGGAGCTGGGTACCTATCAGAACTAAAAAGAAATGATGTGGCATGTAAGGGGTGAGGAGTGCTTTTTTTCACTTTTGGGTGAAACTCCGCGTTATTGTAGGAAATGCGTTAAGATAAAAAATGTTGTGGCTTTAGAACAACTTTAAAAAGGCTTTTTAAATTGGAACTTGACTGATGCAAAACTGTGAGCAGGCAGCTCTTTATTGCAGAAGAGACACAGCATGTTCCTTACACTTACCTGCCTGCTTGCAGTCTTCTATTTGAATGTACACGGAGCTGTAAAAAAGTACTTTATGTAAAAATGTTGCCACGCAACATAAACATAAAGAAATAAACCAAAGGGCAGCCAGCACATGCTGTTAAACACCCACAGCAAGAAGAAGTAAAAAATGTGCAGCGCTAAAATAATGTTAAAAGTGCACAATGCAATTAAACAGGTAAGTTAAAGTAAGGCCTCATGCACACTGGAAGTTATAAAAAAAAATGCCAGTAGCTTTAGATGTAGAATGCTGCATTAAAAGTGAAAGTTTTGCAGCGTTTTTGCATTAGCGTTTGTGTTTTTTTAGCTTTTTTTTGCAAAATCGTACTCCCACAAAAGCTTATGGCTCCAAAACACTCGTAAACTTCAAATATCTGCTTTTTTTGTGTTTTTCAGCCTTTATCAGCGTTTTTTTTTTTTTTTTTTTTTTTTCGTTTTTACAGCTGGAAAAACTCTTTTTTCAGCCAGAAAACACCCCTGGCAAAAAAAAACATGGGTAAAAGCCTATGGGCTTGATATACTAAAGGGAAATCCGCTCTGTACTGCAAGTGCACTTGTAAATACAGTTGCTGTAGATCTGAGGGGAAGCTCTGAAATTATCATCCAATCATGCGCAAGCAAAAATGCTGTTTTTTTTATTTTGAGAGATGGCAGGTGGCAATTAGCTGACAGCTGAGCTGCCAGCACAGAGAAGGAAGGGGTGAGCCCAGCCCTGACACTGTCTCAACGTCTTAGCTCTGACAGCGCTATGCATCCGTGTGGCTTCTTTTCCAAGAAATTGTCACCTGCGGAGTGCAATTACGAGATTGGTGACAGAGAGCTGTTGGCGATAATTTTAGCCCTGAAAGAATGGAGACATCTCCTCAAAGGTACCATTGTGCCAGTTCTCATTCTTACTGGCCATAAAAATCTCACATTCTTGTCTGAGGCTAAGCGCCTTTCTCCCAGAAGGGCACGACGGGCTCTTTCCTTGTCGAGTTTTAATTACATTCTCTCATTCTTACCTGGTACGAAGAATGTAAGCTAACGCCTTGTCACGACAATTTTCCTCCACTTCCAAGATGGAGACGGTTCCTGTGATTCCTCCTGATCGTATTCTGGCTACGGTTCGCATCAGTCTCACTTCTCCAGTGAGACAAAATTCTTGCTGCTCAGGTGGATGCCCCTCCTGAGAAACCTTGTGACCACTGCTTTGTTCCCGACAGTCTCCATACTGCTGTGCTCCAGACTTACCATTCTCCCAAGGCTGCTGGCCACCCTGGGAAGAATCAACTATTTTGGGCTATTGCCCAACAATTCTGGTGGCCTAGTCTACGTGCTGATGTAACTGCCTTCGTAGCTGCCTGTTCCGTGTGTGCTCAGTAAGACTCCACGACACCTTCCAGTGGGCCTCCTACAACCCATACCCAATGGAGAGAGGCCCTGGACCCACCTGTCTATGGATTTCATTGTGGAGTAACCAAACTCCCAGGGCAACACAGTTATCCTTGTGGTAGACCGGTTTTCGAAAATGTCTCTCTATTCCACTTAAGAAGTTGCCTACATCTAAGGAACTGGCTTCCATTTTTGCTCGGGAGATCTTTCTCTTACATGGTCTACCCAAGGTCATTGTCTCTGACAGGGGAAGTCAGTTTGTGTCCCGATTCTGGCGAGCCTTTTGTGCACAGTTGGATATTCAGCTTGCCTTCTCCTCTGCGTATCACCCGCAGTCTAATTGGACTGTAGAATGAGCCAATCAGTCCTTGGAGCAATTCCTGCATTGCTATATTTCTGACCATCACAACAACTGGTCAGACCTCTTACCTTGGGCGGAGTTTGCTCACAATAGCGCTCTGAATTCTGCTTCCCATTTGTCGCGAACTATGGTTTCCAACCTTCCATGTTGTTTGACTTTTGTTCCTCAGAGTATTCCTGCATTGGAGGAACATCTCCGTGGTCTTCGTTCCACGTGGATACAAGTCCAGGAGGCTTTGCGACAGGCTAACGAGAGGTACAGACTCCATGCTGACCGCAGACGCCTGCCTGCGCCTTCCTACCACGTCGGGGACAGGGTCTGGCTGTCATCTTGCAACCTCCGACTTTGTGTTCCTTCTCTGAAGTTCGCACCTCGGTTTATTGGCCCTTTCTGTATCCTTCACAGGATAAACCCAGTGGCTTACGTGAAAGTAAAAAATGAATCCACGCAATGGGACCAAATATTGCCTTAAGTGAGTATAGGGTTTTTACGCCCTTAATTAATTGGTTTAAGCAGCTGCCCCTACCTAATTTATTTCACCTAGGTGAGATAATAATTGAAGAGAGGATGGGAGTAGGAATGGCGCTAGCTTTATGGAGTGCAGTACTGATATTTTGGGTATTGTTACAGGCACAATAATAGACATTCAAATACAAATATTAGTGCATATTAATAAATAAAATCCTAATTTTAAATTCCTAGTGTTGGGAATAAAAGAACAATGCTGGTGATGTCCAAAATATATATATAAGGGGCGTGGTCTAGCCGAGCTCAGGAATGGCAGCTTAAACGGAGAGCTCCTGCCGCCACGGGCTGAAACTTGGGCTTACAGGCGCCGGTAAGAGGACCGAACATCCCGATTTCAAGATTCGGTATCCCGTATCATCCGGGATTCGTCTGATACAATTCTCGGTCCTTACCGAGGTATTTTGGCTTAGATATTGATCTTTGATCTTTTTAACCCAGACCCGCAATGGCTGACCTACAGGGCTTCCCTATAGAAGCCGACGGAACACAGACTGCCGGTGACAACTCAGTTCCCCGTTACAATGACCGGGATTCCCGGTATTCGAATGATTTAACACAGGGTCCCAGCCTAAATGATCTCCACTCTGTAGCTGCTGATATAAAAAATACCCTGACAGCTGCCATTGCAGAGTTAAGAGTGGACGTACGTGCAGTTACAGCTAGAGTACTGGAGATTGAAAAAACATCTGCGCAACAAGGAGCAGCACTGCGCCATGTCAATCACAAAACCAATGCTAACACCTCACATCTCAGAGACTTACATCGCCAAGTTGAGGATTTGGAAAATCGCAGCAGGCGCCACAATGTGAGAGTAAGGGGGCTTCCCGAATCGGTAGACACGGACCAACTTCTTCCGACGTTATCTGGGATATTTAATAACTTACTGGGGCAACCCCCACTTACGGTCATCAAAATGGAAAGTGTTCACAGAGCACTTAGACCCAAGGGTAAACCAACTGATCCCCCCAGGGACATCATTTGTCATGTGGACGATTTCCAGCTCAAGGAAAATATTCTTAGAAATGCCAAACTAAGATCAAAATACGTGTTCGAGGGTCATAACATTTCTTTCTACCAGGACTTGTCTCATATCACCCTCCAAAATAGAAGAGACTTAAGACCCTTACTGGACAAACTGCGTGATAGAGGCATCATGTATAAATGAAAATTCCCGTTTAGGATGCAGGCTACTAATCAGGGTCACACAGCCATATTGAGAGTCCCGGAAGACCTTCATGCTTTTTGTAAAGCAATGGACATTCCATACCTTGAACTCCCTAACTGGTATGCCGAATTCCGTTTCAAAATCCCAGTTAAAGACAATACTAAGGACGATATGATGGAAACAACCTCTTCCAGATTCCGGAGACGACGATCCCAATCCAGCGACGGTCTACCGATATCTTCTACAGATCCAGGCACCGATCCTCATTCATCAGCTTCACCGCGATCCAGAAGATCAAGGAGAGAATATTGAGTTATTGTTATATGATGTGTTCTCCCTTTTGCTCAACCTGATCTTTCTGTTGCTTTTCTTTTTTCCATTCACTTTCTATATAAGATCAGATGAGTTGTGGTACGTAGCTACACTGTCCCCAGTTTTGATGCTGTCACAATTATCTGTGGAACTTAATTGATAATATAGTTTTTGTGTTTCTTAAATGTTTATTTTAAACCATTAGCCAGGTAGGTTAGCTGCACATGTTCATTTATTACTCCTACCCCACTCCGAAATGCTGAATTTTTGTTCCTTAGACGACTTACTTGCATATTGGCTGTAGGTCTAAATAAATATCAGCCGCGTAGTGTTTACGCAGAAGCGGGAGTCCTGCACGATGCCGTAGTTTTTTTTTATTATTATTATATTTTTCCTGTTATCTTTTGATATAATACATCCTATAGTGCAGTGCTACAAGGTTTTTGCCTAATATTTATATAATTTACAATTAACACGTCTGTGGCGGCGGGCAGTCGATTAGTTTTGTTGTGGATTTTGGGCTTGGTTCTTATCAACCCCCAAGTAGCGATTATTTTTGTCTATTATACCTTTCGGGACTATGACAGAAGGTTATCGCTACATTTTATTTTCTATCTATCCTTCTGTAGGAGGATTTTTTTTTTTTTTTACTACTAATTATTTCTTGATTATTGCCCCCCTCGCTCGAATACCTTAACTTGAATTTTTATTAAGAGGGGCCTGTTTCTCCCCTCCCCAGTCTACCTTACCTTTTTGACTTTTAATTCTTCCCCTCTCTTTGGCATATACTGATTCCTCCCCCTTTGAATATCATAATGACTTCATCCACTGGCAATGTGGTTATCTCGAAACAAAAAGTTAAACTGTATTCCCTTAACGCTAAGGGTCTTAATGTACCTGAGAAGAGATCAAAATTATTATTATTACTTAAAAAAGGAGTCTCTATAATGATTTCTAAATACTGCCCTTTCCAAATTTCAGACACAAAAATAGACATGGAAGGCAGATACTTATTCATTAAAGGCTCACTTTATAACAAGCCATTAACTTTAGCAAATATTTACGCCCCTAATAGACTTCATGCTTCGTTTTTTGTCCCTTGAATCTTTCGCTACTGGCATGTTGATATTGGGAGGGGACTTTAATTTAGCTCTCAACCCCCTTCTAGACACATCCTCCAGATAATCTAAAACTCCATATAGGACCTTAAGTCTGGTTAAAAAATTGCTACAATGTCTGACATTACACGACTCTTGGCGCACTTTAAACCCTTCTTCGAGAGATTACACTTTCTACTCCCCCCCCCCCCCCCCCACACAACACTTATTCCAGACTGGATTACTTTTTTATCTCTCAAAGTGATTTAGAAATACTAGAAAGTGCTTCTGTGGATCCTATGGTATTATCCGACCACAATCCCATATCTATTTGTTTATCCTTTGAAGACAAGCCCATCCCCCGGAAATCTTGGAGTCTTGATAACTCCTTACTCAACAATATGAGCAATGTCCAAAAGATAAACTCTTTACTTTCTCTGTATTTTGAGGAAAACTCCACGATTGATATACATCCTCTTACAACTTGGCTAGCCCATAAATGTGTAGTCAGAGGTGAAATGATATCCTTAATGGCAAAAAGGAATAAAGATAGGCGAGAGCAGATAAAACTTCTTACCGACCGAATAGATGCTTTGGAAAAATCTCAAACAATCCCTTGCCTCGAATGTACTTGCAGAACTCACTATAAAACCAGAAATGAATTGCTTGAAATTCTTGATAAAAAAATCAAACGAAATATTATTTATTCACAGAAATTTTTCTATGAATATGGTAATAAGACTGGTAGGCTTCTAGCTAATTCCTTAAATGCGTCAAAGAAGAAATTTGACAATATTTACTCTATTAATGACCCCAAAGGTAATAAGTTTACCAGTACTTCCGATATTGCCAAACAATTCCAAACCTTTTATTCAAAATTGTATAATTTACAGACTCCTGAGTTATTGAACAATTCACGTTCGAGGAAGGACATGATATCAGATTTTCTAAATTCCTACTGCCCTAAACCTATTAATCTAAACACAGCTAAGGATTTAGATAGGCCATTAGAGATATCTGAAGCGCTTCAACAACTCAACATAGGTAAAAGCCCTGGACCTATAACTATTATAAGACTTTTAAGGATTACTTAATCCCTCATTTTATTTAGTCATTTAACTCTGCTCCTGCCCAGTGGTCTTCTTCCAGTGACCTTCTCGAAGCACATATAGTGATGATCCCCAAACCTAATAAGGATAAAACTCTAGTATCTAATTACAGGCCCATCTCACTTTTAAACGTAGATATCAAATTGTATGCAAAGATTTTAGCGAACCGCCTATTGCCACTTTTGAAGGATTTAATCTCTTTAGATCAGGTCGGATTCACACCAGGGAGGGAGGCAAGGGATAACACCATTAAAGCCCTAAACATCCAGAATTGGCTAATTGATTCGAAATTTCCCGGCTTCATGCTTTCCCTTGACGCAGAGAAAGCCTTCGACAGGATTGCATGGGATTATATGCGTGCAGCCTTGAGATCTTTAGGTCTACAGGACCGTATGTTACAATTTATTAATCTTCTATACTCTTCCCCAACAGTGAAGATCAAGATGAATGGCTGCCTGTCGGAGGCTTTCTCTGTGTCAAACGGTACACGCCAGGGTTGTCCCTTGTCGCCAATTATTTTTATTCTAATTTTGGAACCCCTCCTTTGTAGACTTCGCGATAACCAGGATATAGTGGGTATTACTATAAGGGATAAAGAATATAAATTGGCAGCATTTGCTGACGATGTCCTATTATTTTTGACGAACCCCATTATTACGCTTCCCAATTTGTTGAAAGACTTTTCTCTGTTTCAAGATATCTCAAATTTGAAAATAAACTTCGCTAAATCCAAGGCCCTCAATATCTCTCTACCCCCTGACACGGTGGCTCTTTAAAAACAAAATTTCCCATTTAGTTGGGAGGATAAGAGTTTGTCATACTTAGGCATTAATTTGTCCTCCGATACAAAAGACTTATACACAAATAACTTTTTGCCCTTATTGAATTCCATTAAATCTGATTTACTAAGATGGGACAAGGGTCTATTTTCATGGTTCGGTAGAGCGAACATACTCAAAATGAATGTTCTTCCAAGATTCTTATATTTATTCCAAACCCTCCCTATAAACATCCCAGGAACTTTTTTTAAATCATTCAGACAACTTTGCTTAAGTTTTATATGGAGTGAGAAACAACCCCGGATTAAGTGGGACAAGTTAGTTACCCCGAAACTCATGGGGGGTATTGGGGTTCCGGATTTACGTAAATATTATTGGGCTAGTCACATATCCAGAATAATTGATTGGCATGTACATGTTCACTCTAAAGTCTGTATAGAACTGGAAGAATTTTCCTGCTTTTTACCTGTACCTCTGAAACACTTGCCATGGACCAACCCCAAAAAAATACTGCGAAGCGCCAAATCCCACCCCATTACGGGAACTTCCCTGAAAATCTTTAGATACCTATGCAGAACGATGGATTTATCCTCTATATATGGTCCAATTACTCCGATTACTCTTAGTCTTGAAATTCCTCTTCCAAACTATAGCATCATCTATTCTGACATCCCTCCCGCAGTGACGTGTAGGGCTATTGACTTTTTTGACCACACTATCCCCATATCTTTTGATTCTTTCAGATCCAACAATCCTGATTGCAATATATCCGCCCATGATTTTAGCAGAATCACTAGATTTCTCAATAGGCTTGACCCTATCAATGGGTGGTGTAGGCCCAATTTGAATCTATATGCCTCAGGGACTCCCCCCAGAAACACTTAATCTCTCTAATCTACACCCTACTTAATTCAAACATAGACCCACAACTAGATAATACTAATCTTAAATGGGAAAGGGAACTTCAGATCTCTATAACAAGTGACCAGTGGACAACCATCTTCAGACGTTTGCATAAGGGCACGTTAAATATTTTGACCCAAGAGAATGGCTACAAAATGTATTCACGATGGTACAGAACCCCTTCAGTCATTAATAAATTTAATCCGGATATATCCCCCCTATGTTGGCGTTGTAACTCTGCACCGGGTACGCTACTACATATTTGGTGGGATTGCACCGTAATTACAGGATTTTGGAAGGAGGTCCATAGACTTATCACACACATTACTACTTTCACTCCCGACTTCACGGCCGAACAATATTTGTTGCACCATTCTAGTCTTTCCCACTCGACTTACAAACACACCATAATAATACACCTTATTAATGCGGCGAGACTTTGCATCCCCGTCAAATGGAAACAATCCTTCCCCCCTACTATTCCGGAATGGATCCGTAAGGTTAACCATATTGCCAGTATGGAAGAATTGATACACCAGTCGAGAGACTCTTCTAGGGTCTTCTTAGACAAATGGTCATGTTGGTCCCACTTTATGAATTCTGCAGAATGCCAATTTATACTAGACTCCTGAAAGAGTGTTATAATTTTATGTTATTTATCCTATTAAAACACTTTGTTTATACCATACTCCTAGGAGTAATATATTAAGCCCACTTTTGAAAACTGATCATCCTCCGTTTTGATCAGTTGTATACCCTTTCCTTCCCTGATCTCATCCTCTTCCCTTTACATGTTCACTCACATTGTTTGGTATGAAATTGTACGTTTTGATTTGCACAAATACCATGAATAGAATATGAAAAAAAGAGTGATCAGCGCTCCAGTGTAGACAAAAAACAAAATCAATAAATAAATGCCAAAAACCTAGTGTTCAGTGAGCCGTGCGGTCATCTGATGCGCTGTAGCAGCAAACAACACCCAAAGCGTGATGCTATCAGATGGGCTGGAGGAGCCAAACCATAAAGTGAGGATTACCTCTTAGAAGAGGAATGTGAAAACCAATGAAAGAAGTGAAGAAAAAGAAAAAATGGGGGGTTGGACAATCAATATTGCATGAGAAAATAGGTACTGCACAGATTACTAAAGTCTATGAATGCATAGGTGGGAATAGATGGGGTGTGGATCTTCTAGGTCAGGTGCATAAATCCAGCAGCAGTCTCACATTGCCCTTACCTTCATCCAGTGGTAAATTCGCATAAAGGGCAAGTGCTGTCCTCTCCTGCTGTGGACTCAGCGTCACGGATCCTCGTCTCGAACGGACTCCACTGATATTCCAAAGGGATGGATGATCTTCGGATGTGCTGTCCTCCGGTCCGTGCGTGTTTACAAATAGGGCCCAGTGTAAAAGGAATGATGCCAAAGATCGTGAAGCACGTTGAGATAAACAAATCTTTTTTATTTCTAAAAGTGCGGTACAGTTTTGAATAACCCGCTCAGCAAGGACGCGGCGTATAGCTTGCCGGTTACAGTCTGCTGGCCTCTGGTTAGCTGCCTGTATCACGTGGTGCTTTGTCCTATGGCGTTACGTCACGGTCTCGTGACTTCTTCAGGGATCCCTGAAGAAGGCCAGCAGACTGTAACCGGCAAGCTATACGCCGCGTCCTTGCTGAGCGGGTTATTCAAAACTGTACCGCACTTTTAGAAGTAAAAAAGATTAGTTTATCTCAACGTGCTTCACCATCTTTGGCATCATTCCTTTTACACTGGGCCCTATTTGTAAACACGCACGGACCGGAGGACAGCACATCCGAGGATCATCCATCCCTTTGGAATATCAGTGGAGTCCGTTCGAGACGAGGATCCGTGACGCTGAGTCCACAGCAGGAGAGGACAGCACTTGCCCTTTATGCGAATTTACCACTGGATGAAGGTAAGGGCAATGTGAGACTGCTGCTGGATTTATGCACCTGACCTAGAAGATCCACACCCCATCTATTCCCACCTATGCATTCATAGACTTTAGTAATCTGTGCAGTACCTATTTTCTCATGCAATATTGATTGTCCATCCCCCCATTTTTTCTTTTTCTTCACTTCTTTCATTGGTTTTCACATTCCTCTTCTAAGAGGTAATCCTCACTTTATGGTTTGGCTCCTCCAGCCCATCTGATAGCATCACGCTTTGGGTGTTGTTTGCTGCTACAGCGCATCAGATGACCGCACGGCTCACTGAACACTAGGTTTTTGGCATTTATTTATTGATTTTGTTTTTTGTCTACACTGGAGCGCTGATCACTCTTTTTTTCATATTCTATTCATGGTATTTGTGCACCTTTAGATTAAGCAGCTTCAGTAACTTTAACCCCTTTTTCACGCATTTTTCGTTCCAACACTCGCAGTAGCGCAATAGACCTTTCCCATATACAGTACTTGTGGTGTCAACTCCAAAGGTGTGTGAAATGACAAAGAAAAAATTAAATAAGTGCCCTTATTAAATTAATTAAAAATAGAAAAAATAAAATTATAAGAAAAAGTGCTTTGTGCTGTTGTGAACATCTAGTTATAAGCTTCACACGGTTATCCACTCCAATCTGTGCTCCTATATGGACCGCACTAACCAGATTTGTACCCCCTCTTGGGGTTTACAACGTTCACAGTGTATGCCACTGTGCAGCACTCTGGCAAAGGCACGTCCTGCTGTGATCCTGGTGGTGCTCTCAGTAGTTATCCCATATGCAGGAAAGAGAAAGGGGTCCCAACATAGTGTAGTACCGTTTAAAAATCAGTTTTTATTGGTAAAACAAATGGGTACTCACAATATTGTTGAATCAACAGAGCCTTGGTTTAGCATGCAGATGACGTCAGGTCGACGAAACCGGTCGAGCGATCCGACAGAACGCCACTAACACGTTTTCTGTATGCTAAACCAATGCTCTGTTAATTCAACAATATTATGAGTACCCATTTGTTTTACCAATAAAAAATGATTTTTAAATGGTACTACACTATGTTGGGACCCTTTCTCTTTCCTGCATATGGGATAACTACTGAGAGCACCACCAGGATCACAGCAGGATGTGCCTTTGCCAGAGTGCTGCACAGTGGCATACACTGTGAACATTGTAAACCCCAAGAGGGGGTACAAATCTGGTGAATATGGTCCATATAGGAGCACAGATTGGAGTGGATCACCGTGTGAAGCATAGAACTAGATGTTCACAACAGCACGAAGCACTTTTTCTAATAATTTTATTTTACACATAACAAGTACTGTATCACTAAGATTTTATTAAGGTGCATTATTTATTTGGATCACTTGGGACTGCGTATCATATCGCAGCTGCTAATTTATTTTCACTTTGCTATTTTTATATATTTCATATATATATTTTGGACATCCCCAGCATTGTTCTTTTATTCCCAACACTAGGAATTTAAAATTAAGATTTTATTTATTAATATGCACTGTAAGGGGTTAGCTCGGTAGCGGGGTGTGTGACCCCTTGGATGGGTTCACTACACACTGAATTTATACAGACAGGCAGTCGAAGACGGTTGAAAACAAAGTCTGTGTGTCTCTGGTGGAAGAGGACAAATTCTCTGTTGTTAGGTACCTTTCGACCAGGTCTACAAGTTTGTCTGCGGTTTCTGGACCACCATGGTTCACCCATTTCTGCAGGGTGTTAGGAAGAGACCTAAGAAATTTGTCCATGACTACTCGCTCCAAAAATTTTGGTCCGGACAGAGTTTCTGGCTGCAGCCATTTCCTAGCCAAATGGATGAGGTCATACATCTGCGACCGAGGTGGCTTCCTCTGCTGATAACTCCAATTGTGGACCCGCTGAGCACGGACATCCAGGGTTACACCGAAACGTGCCAATATTTCCTCTTTTAATCTATCATAGTTTTTTGCGTCTGCAAGCTCCAAATCAAAATATGCCTTTTGGGCTTCTCCAGATAATAGGGGGTCCACTAGTCCAGCCCACTGGTCTTTAGGCCAACTCTCTCTTTCTGCTGCTCTCTCAAAGTGGTCAGAAACATCTCAGGGTCCTCATTTGCAGTCATCTTTGGCAATAAGTGTCTTACCCGAAAAGTCGGTATGTTACTGGCCTGACTCCCAGCCTCGGTCTGCTGTCTCTGAAGCTGTTTCACGATGGCCTCCATTTGCTGCTGGTGTCTCTGTTCCAAGCCCGCAATGCTCTCTTGGTGAGCCTGTTGTTGAGCTGCAATGCTCCGCTGCAAACCTGCATTCGTCTGCTGTTGATTTGCTATAGCCAGCTGTTTCAGTATCTCCTCCATTTTGGGTTTACTTTAACTGCCCGCATTCTCCACCATGTGTAAGGGGTTAGCTCGGTAGCGGGGTGTGTGACCCCTTGGATGGGTTCACTACACACTGAATTTATACCGACAGGCAGTCGAAGACGGTTGAAAACAAAGATTTTGGTTTATTCTTCCATCTTGCTGGAAACAAGTGCAAGCATCCAAATAGCATAAACAAAATCAAACATAAAATAAACCCTGGCCACTTGGGGCGTCTATCTTCACCACACAGGAACCTATCTATGGAGTCTGGCACAGCCTAGTGCTGGGCAGACACTGCTGGTCATACAGTAGAAAAACAATAGTCTTTTGATTTTTATCACACAGAAAAATCAATCACCTCCTCAGAAGACTTTCAGCTACTGCTCTCTTTCACGCAGAAAACCTCAGGATGCAGCAAATCAGTGGTAACCCTCTGGATTACTTATAGAGGCCTTAATTGCCTCATTCTGAACAGCTGACCTTTTCTGGCTACGTTTGCAGCCGACGCCTAATAACAATTGGTGTATTGTCTAAACAAGGCAGAAATGTATGTGCCGTCTGTGACAACACCCACAGATTTACCTGACTTCCTGTCACAGCACTAATATTTGTATTTGAATATCTATTATTGTGCCTGTAACAATACCCAAAATATCAGTACTGCACTCCATAAAGCTAGCGCCATTCCTACTCCCATCCTCTCTTCAGTGGCTTACATGTTGGACCTTCCTTCCAGTATCCGTATCTCTAATGTGTTTAATGTGTTAACACACTGGTTTGCCAGACACTGGGGGAAGCCCTAACGGTGGTTTCTACAAGCACTTATGCATGATCAGCATCAAGCACTGAAGGATTGATTGGAGCACTGTCGTTTTTTCACTTTAGAATATTATGGTTTAGAATCTCTGTGGACTGTTTATTCAATATTTTTTTGTGCACTGGACACAGTTTTGGAACATTGCACTGGGACTTTCATTGACCATTTGGAATTTTTTGATCAACACATTTTTTTACACTTTATTTATTAATATTTTTTTGGTCACGCCCACTTGCGCATGTGTTTTATTTATAATATTTTTTGCACGGATTGATTTCTTATTGATGGACTTTTTGTGCATTATCACACTGATTTTTGCATTTATTATTATACACTTGAAAATTGGATTATCACTATTGGGATTTTCACTTACTGTTATTATATTATCATCATGCATGGTGATTGTCTTTGTTCATTGTGCTGAGGTTGGCACATGTGGTCACCTTATTAGGATTCAGTATTCACCACTCTTCTTTACCTTCCACACTATGGGGCTGATTTACCAAGCCTTTACTCCATGACTCATGGAGTAAAAGCAGGAGTAGCAGCCGTTTTGCCATTTACTAAAGAAATACGCTGCTAGTGCAGTGTATTTCCCTAGTTACTAATGTGCTCCGTGCGCCCAGGAGAGGGTGCATTGTGCACCAGTACAGACCTGGCGCACGGCACATTAAACTGTAAATTGCGGGGGTTTGGGCGGGAGTTTATTAGGGGGGGAGGTGGGGGGATGCAGGGGAAGTGAAGTGACATGTGTTTTGAAGTGTTTGGCGGGCCGAATTGAAAGGGAAAGTGTTTTTTGAAAACAGATCCCCGTACGCTTGCACAGTGCGCCTGAACCTCGGGAGGTTCATTTGCATACTGGGCATGCGCAGAGAGAAAAGTCAGGGATTCCCGTGCGCCTTGTCAGTACGCCGTGAAAATCTTGGTAAATACCAAGCGGCGTACCCGTGAATGCGCTGCGTGACGCGGCGCACGGGAATCTCCGAGCTGTTTTCAGCCCTGAAGGGGAACTCGGCGCCAAATTTCAAACTTGAAATCGGCGCGGGTCCCCCTCCAGGGCTACATTAGGCTCTTAGGCTTGGTCCGGAACGTGAGGGGTTAAACCCGCGCCGATTCGGCGCGGGGGTCCCCCCCAGATCCAAACCAAGCCCTCATCCCAAGCATGCAGTCTGGCCCGGACAGGAATGGGGGAGGGGACGAGCGAGCGGCCCCCCCCCCTCCTGAGCCGTACCAGACCGCATGCCCTCAACATGGGGGAGTGTGTGCTGTGGGGGAGGGGGGCACTGCCCCCCCACCCCACAGCACTCTTGCCCCCATGTCGATAGGGACAAGAGCCTCTTCCCGACAACCCTTGCCATTGGTTGTCGGGGTATGCGGGCGGGGCTAATCGGAATCTGCGAGCTCCCTTTAATAAGGGGGCCCCCAGATGCCGGCCCCCCACCCTATGTGAATGAGTATGGGGTACATCGTACCTCTACCCATTCACATGGGGGAAATGTAAAGTAAAATAAAACACCACACAATAAAATATTTTATTAATCTGCTCCGGAGCCCCCCCTTTCTTCTTTAGCTCTCTTAGAAGGGGGGGTTTCTTCTCTCCCGATCTTCTGCCGGGACCCTGGGCTTCGGTGATTTCTGCCGGGGGAGGGCGCCATCCCTCGGTCCTCTCCGGAGCCTTCCGCCGGATGCCCCCACCCCATTTAAGCTCTTTTTCATTAGGGAGGGGCATCCGGACTTCGGGGTCTTCTGCCGGGGGATGGCGCCTATCCCCCGGTCTTTCCGGTGCCTTCCGCCAGGGTTCCGGTCTTCCTGGTCTTCTGCCGGGGGTGCGCCAACTCCCCGGTCTTTTCTCTGCTCCCTCTTCTGCCTGGCTCCCCCGCGGAGCCAGGGCTTTCTTCCGTCTTCTTTCTTCTCTCTTCCTTCTTCTGCCTGTCTCCTCCGGGAGCACAGGGCTTGTCTGCGCTGTCCTCTCCCTTCTCTTCCATTGGATGTTGACACGACGAGGTTCCGCGCTGACATGCCGTGTCAGCGGCGGGCATGGACTTATATAGGGCAATGCCACCATGTGACCTCAACCCATGTGACATCACATTCCCTGGGCATGATGGGAATGTGATGTCACATGGGTTGAGGTCACATGGTGGCATTGCCCTATATAAGTCCATGCCCACTGCTCAGACGGCATTCCAGCGCCGGACCTCGTCGTGTCAACATCGAATGGAAGAGAAGGGAGAAGACAGCGGAGACAAGCCCTGTGCTCCGCGGAGGAGACAGGCAGAAGCGGAAGGCATCGCAGAAGCCCGGAGAGTGGCGCCCTCCGGCGGAAGACACCGTACAAGCCCGGGACCCTCCCCCAAAGGCAGGAGCCTCCCTGGTGAAGGGGGTCCCGGTGAATTACGTCGCTGAAGACGGGGGTGGGGTGCCAGTGCACCCCCCCCCGCAGAAACCGTCGTGGAAGCCCGGGACCCTCCCCCAAAGGCAGGAGCCTCCCTGGTGAAGGGGGTCCCGGTGAATTACGTCGCTGAAGACGGGGGTGGGGTGCCAGTGCACCCCCCCCCGCAGAAACCGTCGTGGAAGCCCGGGACCCTCCCCCAAAGGCAGGAGCCTCCCTGGTGAAGGGGGTCCCGGTGAATTACGTCGCTGAAGACGGGGGTGGGGGGCCAGTGCACCCCCCCCCGCAGAAACCGTCGTAGTAGCCCGGGACCCTCCCCCAAAGGCAGGAGCCTCACTGGTGAAGGGGGTTCCGGCAGAAGATGGCGAAGCCCGGGGCCTAATGGGGTGGTGGTGGGGGGGCCCCGGCAGAAGACCCCCGGCTGACTAATAAATTAATTTATTCATGTGTGGTGTATTATTTTTTTCCATTTTTTTCCCCAGGTGAATGGGTAGGGGTACAATGTACCCCCATACTCATTCACATAGGGTGGGGGGCCGGAATCTGGGGACCCCTTTATTAAAGGGGTCTCTCAGATTCTGATAAGCCCTCCGCCCGCATACCCCGACAACCAACGGCCAGGGTTGTCGGGAAGAGGCTCTTGTCCCTATCGACATGGGGACAAGAGTGCTTTGGGGTGGGGGGGCAGTGCCCCCCTCCCCCACAGCACACACTCCCCCATGTTGAGGGCATGTGGTCTGGTATGGCTCAGGAGGGAGGGGGGCGCTCGCTCGTCCCCACCCCCATTCCTGTCTGACCAGACTGCGTGCCTGGGATAATGGCTTGGTTTGGATCTTGGGGGGGACCCCACGCTATTTTTTTTTGCGCGGGTTTAACCCCTTATGTTCCAGACCAAGCCTAAGAGCCTGGTATGCACCTGGAGGGAACCCACCTTATTTTTTTTTCGGGGGTCTGGAGTTCCCCTTCATGAACAGCGATCTGTCATTTACACATGTCAGTCCCCCCCCCCTACAGTTAGAACACACCCAGGGAACATATTTAACCCCTCCCTCGCACCTAGTGTTAACCCCTTCCCTGCCAGTGGCATTTTTTGAGTAAGCAATGCATTTTTTACAGCACTGATCGCTAGAAAAATGCCAATGGTTCCAAAAAAGTGTTCGATGTGTCCGCCATAATGTCGCAGTACCGATAAAAATCGCTGATCGCCCCAATAACTAGTTAAAACAACAAAAAAAAAAAATTTGTAGACGCTATAACTTTTGCAAAAACCAAACACTAAACGCTATTTGCGATTTTTTGGAAACAAAAAGATGTAGAATACGTATCGGCCTAAACTGAGGGGTTTTTTAGTTTTTTCAATATATATTTTTGGGGATATTTATTATAGCAAAAAGTAAAACTAATTTTTACATATGTGGGCGGGACTTACGCAAGTCCCGCCCACATATATAAACATCGTTCAAACCACACATGTGAGGTATTGACGCGTGCGTTAGAGCGAGAGCAATACTTTTACCACTAGACCTTCTTTGTAACTATAAACTGGTAACCTGGAAAAAAAAGAAAAAGGTTGCCTATGGGGATATTCACGGAATTCATTTTGGCCCCATTGCAGGAGTGTTTCCAATAGTAAAGCGTGACATGTAAGGTATCTATTTACTCAGTGTAACATCATCTTTCACATTATCCCCAAAAATTGGGCTCACTTTTGTGTTTTGTTAATTTTTAACCACTTGAGCCCGGACCATATTTCTGGTCAATGACCGGGCAAGTTTTTGTGATTCGGCGCGGCGTCGCTTTAACTGACAATTGCGCAGTCGTGCGACGTGGCTCCCAAACAAAATTGGCAACCTTTTTTTTCCCACAAATAGATTATTAAATGTGCGTGTTTACTTCTGTCTTTAACACCTCCCCTTCAGGCTGGAAAGCATCAGATCAGGGGAAACCAAAAAAAAAAAGCTCTCATTCCATTGCAGCTTGGTTCCTACATGTGTGATGAACTGAGCATGCTCAAACACTTAGAAAAAAAATATCCTTTCTTTTTAAAAGGTGAAAAACCATGCTCATAGAGCGTGGTTTGGATTAATTGCAGGTGTGCCCAATTACAAGCTCACCCAAACTAGAGACTGCAATTTGGTCATGTGATTTCAATTGCTTCATTACTAGCACTGTTATAAAAAGCTTGGATCGATCAGTCCTCAGCTGCCCTCAGAAGGGGCAGGATGCTGTTGCTAAACACAAATGTGGTTTGTTGCATGGGTTTTGTTTTATTTTGCCAATGGTTTTGGTTTATTTTTAAATGATGTTCACTTTGATGTATTTGTCTATGTGGCCTTATTTTATGAAAAATGTGTAAAGCTATGGTTAATTAGAAATGTTTTGAAATGTATTTTTGTTTGTTTGTCTTTTTTTGCTTTCCTTGTTTTGTTGACCAATAAAAATTACTTTAAAATTGTTAAGTTTGTCTTTTGTTACTTTTTCATGCTACATATGTTGACAGCTGCAGCTGAACTAGGTTTGGGCCTAACAAATTATGTGTGATTTTTGTCTAAGCTTCTTTCCTGGTGTGTAATCATGAAATGTTTGCCATGTTTATTCTCCCTGACTTTAAAGACAAAAACTGGTAAGTATTTTATTTATTCTGCAGTGGTCCTCAGCCCTCAAGTACCCCCGACAGGACATGTTTTGGGGATTTCTCTTATCAAGAATTGCTGTCCAGACTATTTTAAAGCACATGTGCAAGATGAAGGAAAACCTGCAAACATGGCCTGTGGGGGGGGGGGGGGGGGTTTGCTATTGGTGGACAGGCTTGACGTGCTGATTTACAGCACTGTGCTTAAATCTAGCGCAAGGCAATCCTATTCAAATTGTGGGTGTTTGAGGGAAGCCAAGTGAGTGTTAGAACCCCTGCTTTGTGTTTTTTTATTTTTGTGTTGAGCTTTGTGTCCCTTTTCTTAAAATTGGCTTCACTTCCTGTCACACAGCTGAACAGGAAGTGAGGTTAAAACCCTACCAGTGTCATTTCTTGGGGACACCGGTCAATCTAACTAGTGTCCCCATTAAGCAAATTGCACTCCAGCACTGCTGTGTACACCCCAAATCATGGGTCTTCAAACTACGACCCTCCAGTTGTTCAGGAACTACAATTCCCATCATGCCTAGTCATGTCTGTGAATGTCAGTGCATTACAAGGCCTCATGGGATGTGTAGTTCTACAACAGCTGGAGGGCCGTAGTTTGAGGATCCCTGCCCCAAATGATTATTTAGTTTGGGGTTTAGTAAAGGCAAAGCCACTCTGCAGTACAAGCATAGTTGCTGAAAATCAGAGAGGAAGCACTGATGGTTTTAACATCCAATCCTGTAGAAGCAAAGTTGTTTTGTTTTCTTCCTTGCTTTGCACTTGTAGGAGTGGATTTGCCTTTAGTAAATGGACCCCAAAGTCCAAGATCCCTAATAATTTGGGGTGTACACAGCAAAATGCTAGAGTGCAATTTACATAATGGGAAACTATTTAGATTGATCTCTGTGTCCACAAGAAAATATATTAGTAAGGTTTTACCCTCACTTCCTGTTTGGATATGTGACAGGAAGTGAATGAATTAGAAAGGGTGAAGACACCTCCCAAATGTTGTCACTATCAGGGGTGCAGACATCCCCAAAAAAATGAGCAGATAATACTTATTTGCAAATTAATAATTTTTTAGTTAACATTGGGTGGGGTGCTCTAACACACACATTCCTACATATTAGCAACGCTCTATCCTGGCCTATTGGCATGGTTATATTTTCTTAGGGCTCTCAATAAAACTCTATGAAATTTGTGCTTAAACTAGAACCAGGGGCGGACTGACAACTCATGGGGCCCCTGGGCAATAGAAGATTATGGGGCCCCTCTGGCTTACAGATGACCACCACGCCAGGAGGTAGTGCAGAGGCGGGCAGCTAAAATCTCGGGATATTCACATTAAAAGCATGTCATTTTCGGACATATCAGGGACAGATCTAAAAAAAACACAGATTTTTACATACTGTCCCTGGTTTTACTGAGCCTGGCAACCCGGATGGGGCCCCCTAGTGGCATGGGGCCCTCGGGCAGTGCCCGAGTGACTCAATGGTCA
This sequence comes from Rana temporaria, assembly GCF_905171775.1. NCBI lineage: Eukaryota > Metazoa > Chordata > Amphibia > Anura > Ranidae > Rana > Rana temporaria. The sequence goes on along the minus strand of NC_053489.1, from coordinate 212,813,785 downwards.
GTCCGCCCCTGACAAGAACTATAATCAACAAGTTTTATTTTCTTTCATTTTGGATAGAGTGAGGGAGGGTTATAAGCCCTGTCAGTTTATTTTGTATTATCTGTGTCCAATTGGGGAGATTTGCCTTCACTTCCTGCCCCATAGCCAAACAGGAAGTGAGAGAAAAACTATGCAAATTAACCACTTCCCGCCCAGCCTATGGCCGATTTACGTCCGGGAAGTGGTTACACAATCCTGACAGGACGTCCTGCAGGATTTCATGCCGCACGCGCCTGTGGGGGCACGCAGCGCGGCGATCGGTGATGCGGGGTGTCAGTCTGACACCCTGCATCTCCGATCTCGGTAAAGATTCTCTCACGGAGACGGAGACTCTTTACCACGTGATCAGCCGTGTCCAATCACGGCTGATCACGATGTAAACAGGAAGAGCCATCGATGGCTCTTCCTCACTCGCGTCTTACAGACGCGAGTATAGGAGAGCCGATCGGCGGCTCTCCTGACAGGGGGCGTTCGCGCTGATTGTTTATCAGCGCAGCCCCCCCTCGGATCACCACACTGGACCACCAGGGATGCCCACCCTGGACCACCAGGGTGTGCAAAAACAAAAAAAATATAGAACAAAAAAACAAAAAGCATTAAAAAATAAGAAAAAATATGCCAATCAGTGCCCACAAATGGGCACTGACTGGGAAAATCAGTGCCACCCCACAGTGCCCATCCATGCACAGTGCCCACCTATCAGTGCCCACCTGTGCCACCCATAAGTATCCATCAGTGCCACCCATAAGTGCCGCCCATAAGTATCCATCAGTGCCACCCATAAGTGCCGCCCATCTGTGCCGCCCATGAGTGCCCATCAGTGCCGCCTATGAGTGCCCATCAGTGCCGCATAGCAGCGCCGCCAATCAATGCCACCTCATCTGTGCCGTCAGTACTACCTCATCGATGTCCATCAGTGCCATCTCATCGGTGCCCATCAGTGCCGCCATATCAGTGCCCGTAATTGAAAGAGAAAAACTTATTTACAAAAAAATTAACCTAAAAAAAGAAAAAGGTTTTTTTGTTTAAAAATTTGCAGTCTTTTTTTAGTTGTTGCGCAAAAAAAAAAACGCAGAGGTGATCAAATAACAACAAAAGAAAGCTCTATTTGTGGGGAAAAAAGGACGCCAATTTTGTTTGGGTACAGTGTTGTATGACCGCGCAATTGCCATTCAAAGTGCGACAGTGTTGAAAGCTGAAAATTGGCTTGGGCGGGAAGGTGCGTAAGTGCCTGGTATGGAAGTGGTTAAGGGAATCCAGTGCCCCCCCAGAACTAGTGTGTGGGTCCCCTGAAAATTACTGGGCGGGGTTATACAAAAACAGGGTGTGACCTTGACAGGAAGGGGTGGGTCATTTTTCTATTAGGAGGTGCAGATATGTAGTCAGGCCTAGGGCAGAACCAAACCTTAATATACTACTGCATATTAGGGCTTATTTAGACCGGAACCGATTTACAGCGTGTTTTTATATTGTGGGAGGAAACCCACGCAGGCACAGGGAGAACATGCAAACTCCATGCAGATGCTGTCACGGGCGGGATTCGAACCAACGACTCTTTTGCTGCTAGGTCAAAGTGCTATACACTACACCACTGTGGTGAACGAACATGATTGCAGCTGAAAGCATGAGAACTTTTATTTATTTTTTCAATACCATGCTTTCCAGCCTTATTGACCCCGCCTCTCTCCATAAAGAGGACCTGTCACACACTAGTCCTATTACAAGGGATGTTTACATTCCTTGTAATAGGAAGAAAACTGATCATTTTTTTTTTTAATTTTTTATTTCAGTGTAAAACATTATAAAACTAAATAAAAATAAATAAGAAAACCCCAAAAAAAATTTTTAAAGCGCCCCGTCGCGACGAGCTCGCGCACAGAAGCAAACGCATACGCGAGTAGCGCCCGCATATGAAAACAGTATTCAAACCACACAAGTGAGGTATCGCCGCGATCGTTAGAGTGAGAGCAATAATTCTAGCCCTAGACCTACTCTGCAACTCAAAAAATGCAACCTGTAGAATTTTTTAAACGTCGCCTATCGAGAATTTTAAAGGGTAAAAGTTTGACGCCATGCCACGAGCGGGCGCAATTTTTAAGCGTGACATGTTGGGTATCATTTTACTCGGCGTAACATTATCTTTCACAATATAGAAAAAAATTGGGCAAAATGTATTGTTGTCTTATTTTTTAATTCAAAAAAGTGATTTTTATCCAAAAAAAGTGCGCTTGTAAGACCGCTGCGCAAATACGGTGTGACAAAAAGTATTGCAATGACTGCCATTTTATTCCCTAGGATGTCTGCTAAAAAAATATATATAATGTTTGGGGGTTCTGATTAATTTTCTAGCCAAAAAATTGTGATTTTCACATGAAGGAGAGAAGTGCCAGAATTAACCCGGTGGGCAAGTGGTTAAAGTACTCATGGCTATAAAGAATAGAGTCATTGCTCATTAAAAAAAAAAAAAAAAAAAAGGGGGTCCCTCCAAATTAAATTACCAGGCCCTTCAGGTCTGGAATGGATATTAAGGGGAACCCCGCCGTAAAAACCAAAAAAAAAAAAGACGTGCAGTTCCCGGCAAATATCCATTCCAGACCCTTCAGGTCTGGTGTGGATTTTAAGGGGAACTCCACCCCAAATTGAAAAAAAAAATGGCGTGGAGTCCCCCTAAAAATCCACACCAGACCCTTATCCGAGCACGTTGACCTGGCCGGCCGCAGAAAAGAGGGGGGGACAGAGTGCGGCCCCCCCCCCTCTCCTGAACCGCACCAGGCCACATGCCCTCAACATGGGGAGGATGTCCCCATGTTGATGGGGACAAGGGTCTCATCCCCACAACCCTTGCCCGGTGGTTGTGGGGGTATGCGGGCGGGAGGTTTATCAGAATCTGGAAGACCCCTTTAACAAAGGGGACCCCCAGATCCTGACCCCCCCCCCTGTGTGAAATGGTAATGGGGTACATTGTACCTCTACCATTTCACCCCAAAAAAAATGTCAAAGTGATAAAAATGACAGTAGCCGGTTTTTGACAAATCTTTTAATAAAATCTTCTTTTCTTCTTTCCTTCGGGTTTCTTCCGCTGCTTCTTTCTTCTAGTCCACATCTTGCCCGACGTCTTCTTCTATCTTCTCCGTCCGTCCTTCCGCCTTCTGGTCCCGCATCTTGCCCGTTGTCTTCTCCGTCCGCCTCCTCGTCCGCATCTTGGGTCTTCTGCGGTCTTCTTCTCGGTCCGCCGCCTTCTCGTCCCCTGCGTTTGAATTTGATTTGGCCGCCGTTTTCCCGCTCCTGGGACCCGCCCCCCTCTGACGCCACAAGTAAACTCCTTAGAAGGTCATGTGCGTCAGAGGGGGGCGGGGTCGCAGAGCGTCACACAGCGGGGGAATTCAATTTCAATCGCGCCGCCCGGAGAAGAAGTTCCCGCCGTGTCACACTCATGTGACCCCGCCCCCCTCTGACGCCACAAGTAAACTCCTTAGAAGGTCATGTGCGTCAGAGGGGGGCGGGGTCACATGAGTGTGACACGGCGGGAACTTCTTCTCCGGGCGGCGCGATTGAAATTGAATTCCCCCGCTGTGTGACGCTCTGCGACCCCGCCCCCCTCTGACGCACATGACCTTCTAAGGAGTTTACTTGTGGCGTCAGAGGGGGGCGGGGTCCCAGGAGCGGGAAAACGGCGGCCAAATCAAATTCAAACGCAGGGGACGAGAAGGCGGCGGACCGAGAAGAAGACCGCAGAAGACCCAAGATGCGGACGAGGAGGCGGACGGAGAAGACAACGGGCAAGATGCGGGACCAGAAGGCGGAAGGACGGACGGAGAAGATAGAAGAAGACGTCGGGCAAGATGTGGACTAGAAGAAAGAAGCAGCGGAAGAAACCCGAAGGAAAGAAGAAAAGAAGATTTTATTAAAAGATTTGTCAAAAACCGGCTACTGTCATTTTTATCACTTTGACATTTTTTTTGGGGTGAAATGGTAGAGGTACAATGTACCCCATTACCATTTCACACAGGGGGGGGGTCAGGATCTGGGGGTCCCCTTTGTTAAAGGGGTCTTCCAGATTCTGATAAACCTCCCGCCCGCATACCCCCACAACCACCGGGCAAGGGTTGTGGGGATGAGACCCTTGTCCCCATCAACATGGGGACATCCTCCCCATGTTGAGGGCATGTGGCCTGGTGCGGTTCAGGAGAGGGGGGGGGCCGCACTCTGTCCCCCCCTCTTTTCTGCGGCCGGCCAGGTCAACGTGCTCGGATAAGGGTCTGGTGTGGATTTTTAGGGGGACTCCACGCCATTTTTTTTTTCAATTTGGGGTGGAGTTCCCCTTAAAATCCACACCAGACCTGAAGGGTCTGGAATGGATATTTGCCGGGAACCGCACGTCTTTTTTTTTTTTGGTTTTTACGGCGGGGTTCCCCTTAATATCCATTCCAGACCTGAAGGGCCTGGTAATTTAATTTGGGGGAACCCCTACACATTTTTTTGTTTGTTTTATGAATGAATCCCTTTAGAATTGTCAGAGCCGACAATTCATTATAGCCGCGTGTGAATTTTTAAATGACTTTTTTCCTTCAGAATGTCACTTTGTGCAGGGGGAGTTCTAAGTGCGGGAAAAATGCGCTATTTCACATGCTGACATTACACCCCCCCTAGGTACGAAATTTAAAGGAATATTTCACTTTTATTGTTTCACTTTAAGAATTATTAATTTCACTGCTCCCGAAAAAACGGCCGTTTTAAAAAATAAAAAAAGTATTGATACATGTTCCCTGGGGCAGGACTGAGGTCCCCAAACACTTTTTAGGACAAAACTTGCAGATTAGCCTTTAAAATGAACACTTTTGATTTCTCCCATAGACTTCTATAGGGAGTTCGGCGCGGCTTTACATATTAGTTTCAATGCGCCGGCTGCTACGCTGGTTCATGCGCCCAATTAAGCCTCCACCCGGAGTACTAATTAACGCATGAACCAGCGCAGCGCACAGAGCATAGTAAATCAGGCCCCATGTCTTAGTGTTGGGTGGTATTCCTTGACGTCATTCTGAGTGGAACATTTATTCATTTTTCCCACAGCGGGTGATGGCTTTGACCGATTAGCCTTCTGGATTTTTTTCATTTGCTGTTTGGATGATTTTATTAATTTTTAGCACTCATTATTATTTTATTAATTGTGTTGGTAAGCGCCATTACATCCACCCTTGTTTCATATATTGTTGATGCGTGAGCACTATTAGTCGTGGCTGCTGCTTATTAGTGTAATTTTATATTTATATTTTAGCCTAGTTGCCCGTGGTTAGGTAGATTTGCGCATTAGTTCCCCCCATTTTACATATCTGCCTACTTAAAGCCTTCGGGCTCTTTCACACGGGCGGACCGTATGTCCGCTTTTTCATCCATCCGTGTACGGATGAAAAAGAGACATACATTGGTCCCTATGAGATTGCGGGTGTCAGCGGATGAACATCCGCTGACACCCGATTTTCCGCAAATTCTTGGATTCTGCAGACGGAGGAAAACCCAATTTTTCCATCCGTCTGCGGATCGGATAAACACAGACAGACGGTCAGTGTTCATCCGATTCCCCCCATAGGGGAAAGTGGAGTGTGCGGGGACCGCCCTGTCATTCAGCGGGGATCAACAGAGCGATCCCCGCTGAGCAAGCGGAGGTTCACGAGGCGGATCATCACGGATCCGTCCCGTGTGAAAGAGGCCTTCCAGTTCATTTTTTCTTTGTCTTCGCCTGTGTTAACATCACAAGAGACTTTCTCCTGTGTTCCTGTTGAAGACCTGCTTGACTGACGTGCCCTCTGGCTACAGATCCTGCTTGCTGAACTACTACCTTTATCGCTGGCTCTTGGACATTGGCTTGGCCGACTATCCAATACGGTTACTACACTCTGAACTCTGGCTATGTTTTGACTACGCTTACTCTGTTTAACTTTTAATTTTTATTATTAAACAAGTGTGATTTAACTGTACTTCCGTCTCAGTCTGATTCATGGTTTCTGACAGATACTTCAGAATCTCCACATAACGTTTGGTCCAGGCCACAAAACGTTCTCCGAAGCCAAACTTAACCAGCACAGCCCATAGGTACCTCCAGCTGACACTGTCAAATGCCTTATTGGCATCCAGCGACAGCAGGGCCCTACGACCTCCATTATCTGCCTGCACTTGCATGTTCAGGTATAGCCTACGCAAATTAGTGGCCGTGGATTTTTGTGGCATAAAGCCAGCCTGATCTTGGTGAATAATTGAAGACACTATCCCATTTACTCGCAACGCCAGAACCTTAGCCAGGATTTTCAAGGGCTCAGTTTATGTATTCAAAGTTCGCTGTCAAAAAAAATTAAAAACGATTGCATACCTTTTTTCTCTCTCCTGAACCAGGCACTTCCTGGTTTGGCTCCTGCGGGACTGGGCGTGTCGCTTCGGCTGCGATCGCCGCATTGATTCCTGGGATTACTCAGCAATGTCTCGTGACGCTGCCCAGGAGACGATTCTTTTGCCCAGCAGCAGAAGAACTCTCGCGTGATTGCAACTGTGCAGTGTTGACGGCGTCGCTCGCCGTCAACACTGCACAGGCACGGGATAGAGCAGTGAATGCTGGGACATCAGCATTCACCGTATCCCGGAACAAAATCCTGGAGGGCTTTAGAGTGCCCACAATCAAGATGGAAATGTCCATCTATGATTTTTATAAAATATATTTTCCGGGACAAAGACAATGCTGGCGGCTAGAAGATTAGGAGACGTGACTAGCAGATTCACTAAGGTAACAGCGCAAGAATGATCTAAAAAAAAAAAAAAACATTCCCGCGGAACCCCCGCTTTAAGAGTTTCAATTTGTATGCAATCAGGCAGCCCCTTGCACTACATGGATTTGGTAAATCTGAAGAAAATCGAATCGTGTGTATGGGGTCTTATACACAGTTAATCCAGAGGAAGGCAAAAAAAAACAATGAAGTATGATCTAATTTGCTCCAGTGGGGGCGGGGGGAATTCCTTCCTATTTCCCAACAAGCAATTGGCTGTTCCCTGGATCAACTTTACCTTTAAAGCCCCTATCACTCTGGGGCGGTGGGTGCATTGGCGTTTTTTTGGCGGCGCTATACCATGAATTTCGCATCGCTATTCAGCCGCTAGCGGGGCGCTTTTAACCCCCGCTAGCAGCTGAAAAAGGGTTAAAACCAGCCAAAAAGCGCCGCTGCAGCGGCGCTTTGCTGGCGCTTTGCTGGCGGTTCGGCCGCAGTGCCCATTCATTTCAATAGGCAGGGGCGGTGGAGGAGCGATATACAGTTGTGTTCAAAATTATTCAACCCCCTAATGCTGTAAAGGGTTTTAGGGAATTTAGTGTACATTTGTAATTGTACTCAGAATGAAATCCTACAAGGACTTCTTAAAGAACCATATGCAACTAAAATGACATCAATTGGTTTTGTAATACAGTAGTAAATGTGTATTTTGTGAATTCTTCATTTACACAATTATTCAACCCCTTAAAGACTACCACTCTGAGGAACAGAGGTTCATTGAAGTGTTTTCAATCAGGTATTGAAAACACTTGTGGATGTCAGGGAGCAGCAATAAAGCCTAATAAGCACCAATCAGGCAGCTTTAAAATGACTGTGATACTCAGCTCCTTCTAGACATTTACTGGTGTGGTTACAAACATGGTGAAATCAAGAGAATGGTCCAGGAAGACAAGAGAAGAGGTGATTACTCTTCACAGGAAGGGCAATGGCTATAAGAAGATTGCAAAGATGTTAAACATACCAAGAGACACCATAGGAAGCATCATTCGCAAATTCAAGGCAAAGGGCACTGTTGAAACGCTACCTGGTCGTGGCAGAAAGAAGATGCTGACTTCGCCTGCTGTGCGCTACCTGAAGCGTAGAGTGGAGAAAAGTCCCCGTGTGACTGCTGAGGAACTGAGAAAAGATTTGTCAGATGTGGGTACTGAAGTTTCTGCTCAGACAATACGGCGCACACTGCGTAATGAAGGCCTCCATGCTAGAACTCCTAGGCGCACCCCCTTGCTGTCTCCAAAGAATAAGAAGAGTCGACTGCAGTATGACAAAAATCATGTAGACAAACCACAGAAGTTTTGGGATTGTGTTCTGTGGACTGATGAAACAAAATTAGAAGTGTTTGGGCCCATGGATCAACGCTATGTTTGGAGGAGGAAGAACAAGGCCTATGATGAAAAGAACACCTTGCCTACTGTGAAGCATGGCGGGGGGTCAATCATGCTTTGGGGCTGTTTTGCTTCTGCAGGTACAGGGAATCTTCAGCGTCTGCAACGTACCATGAATTCTCTTCAGTACCAGGAGATATTGGATAACAATGTGATGCAGTCCGTCACAAACCTGAGGCTTGGGAGACGTTGGACCTTTCAACAGGACAATGATCCCAAGCATACCTCCAAGTCCACTAGAGCATGGTTGCAGATTAAAGGCTGGAACATTTTGGAATGGCCATCGCAGTCACCAGACTTAAATCCGATTGAGAACCTCTGGTGGGACTTAAAGAAAGCAGTTGCAGTGCGCAAGCCTAAGAATGTGACTGAACTGGAGGCTTTTGCCCATGACGAATGGGCGAAGATACCCGTAGATCGCTGCAAGACACTTGTGTCAAGCTATGCTTCAAGTTTAAAGCTGTTATAACTGTAAAAGCATGTTGTACTAAGTACTAAGATTGAATGTCACTTGGGGGTTGAATAAAACTGATAATGATGTGAGCACAGAAAAGACATTTGTGGCTATTGCATTATAAATGTTATGTTATATTTGTCTGACCTACACGTGCCTCTTTGATTTAATTGTAAGCAGGTTGACTGAATGATCAAAATTAATGTCAAACTGGGCAAAATAATCAATTTCAGTGGGGGTTGAATAATTTTGAATACAACTGTACATACCGCTCCAAAGATGCTGCTGGCAGGACTTTTTTTAGCGTCCTGCCAGCGCACCGCTCCAGTGTGAAAGCCTTTGGCTCTTTCAGGGCGCTTTGCAGGTGCTATTTTTAGGGTTATAGCACCTGCAAAGCACCTCAGTGTGAAAGGGGTCTAAATGTTCGTATCCAGTTATATTATGTACATTAGGGAAAGAATACAGGCCTTTTTTAAAGCAATGTACTGAACTGGTCAGAACCAGCTTGAGGGAGTATATTCCACATTTTCTCAGCTCTTACTGTGAAGAAGCCTTACTCTATTTGGAGAATAAATCTCTTTTTCTCCAGATGTAAAGAGTGCCCCCTTGTCCTCTGTGATGAACTTAAAGCGGAGGTTCCCCCAAATAACATTTATATAAGACCAAATTCTTTATTCTCCAAATAGAGTCTGCACTTTTTTTTTTTTTTTAGGCTGTACATACCTTATAATCTATATTTGCAATCCGGCTTCTGGGTACTTCTCCCGCGGGAGAGCCGCAATGTAATCTGGCCGTTCGCCCAGATGATTGATGTCTATCAGAAAATGTTCCCCCCGGCGGATAAGGCCCTGCCCCCCGTATTGCGTAGGCGTGTCACAGAGTTTCCGAAAGGAGCCGAACAGGTAAAGCTGCGAGTCGGCTCTATACGGCGCCTGCGCATTCAGCTCTACACGGCTCCTAGAGCCGACTCGCCCCTTTACATGTTCGGGTCCTTTCGAAAACTCAGTTACGCGGCTTGCAATATGCGGGGCGGGGCCTTATCCGCCGGGGGGGACATTTTCTGATAGACATCAATCATCAGCCCAGATTACATTGCGGCTCAGCTTGGAAACGCCTACTTCTGCGGGAGAAGTACCCGGAAGCCGGATTGCAAATTAAGATTATAAGGTATGTACAGCCTAAAAAAAAAAAAAAGTGCCGACTGTACATGCTGGTAGTATAAAGAATTTGGTCTTATATAAATGTTATTTGGGTGAACCTCCACTTTAAAGTCAATAACTCAACACCAAGTTCATTGTATGGACCATGGGAAGAAGGAACAATCCTTGACTGCCGCACTCCGTTGAAGCAAATTTTATTTGAAAATTTCAGAGGATAAAATACCAAAAGATAATCCAAAAACAGTCAATAGCAAATAGTGGACATACAGGGACAAAATGGCTGACGCGTTTCACATCATAGTTTGATGCTTACTCATAGCTTTCGAATCGTGAATCGATTTTTTTTTTTTTTAATCGCAGATTTTTTTGTGGGGGGGGGGGGAATAAGTATTTATCGTGTTTTTTTTAAATCTATCTATACACCAATGTTTTGCCTTTCATTTGTATTTTACACTGAATGGGTTGTTTTATAAGGTGATTATTTACCATCACTTTAACAAATGAAGGCTACTCTCCCTGAAGGCCAGCAGATGTTTCAATAAAGTTTATTTGAAGTCCTGTCACACAAAAGCTGTCCCTGTTTTAGGACCGGGCATTTCTATGTACCCCTGTGCTGGGTGCTTTACTACTTAAAGGAGGCGACTCGCACCCCATTAGCTCGGCTTCTCTCCGTCACTTTATATAGGGCTCCAATTATAAAAGCCGACGCTGGGTGTATTTTAATAAAGTGATGTAATTGGTCTGCGTTACGTCAAAAGCAGCCAGAGCCGAGCGCTCAGACCACCCTGCGGGGCAGCCTAGCCAATCCCCAGCACAGGATTCAGAATATTCACTGACGTGAACAGAAAGTCGGAGCCCATTGGTCGGCATTTTGGCGAACCGTTCGTACGGCCATATGAAAAGTCGCGCTGCCATTCGCTCGATGAAAAGTGACGTGAGTGGCATCCAATGAAATGTCAAGGAAACGCCCCGCTCCTTATCAGGAGGCGAACAGGGACGTGATCGCCATGCCTAGGCGTACTATTGGCTGCCGCGGCTTTGTGACGTGTATCCGGTCCGCTGTATGTGAAAGCCCGCAGTCCCTCCGCCATCTTTACTGTCGCCCCAGTCTCGTAGAGCAGAGAATAGGGAGGGGACCCGAGATTGGTCACGCACAGACCGCGCGGGCCTGACAGGACCTGGCGCTACCGCTGTGACCATGACACCCAGAGCTGCCCGGGGAACAGCCTGCCAGTGACCAGCATCTGCCCGCACCCCCCCCCCCTCCTCTTCACCACCGTTATCTCCCATCGACCGCTCAGTCATGTCGTCCGCTCGCTTCGAATCTTCGGACCGCTCGAGCTGGTACTTCGGACCTGTTTCCCGGCACGAGGCTCAGTCCCGGCTGCAGGGCCAGCGGCACGGAGTCTTCCTGGTCCGAGACTCGTCCACCTGTCCCGGGGATCACGTGCTGTCCGTCTCCGAGAACTCCCGGGTCTCCCACTACATCATCAATTCCCTGCCCGGCCGCCGCTTCAAGATCGGGGACCAGGAGTTCGACAACCTTCCCGCCCTGCTCGACTTCTACAAGATCCATTACCTGGACACCACCACCCTCATCGAGCCGGCCCTCAGGTGAGAGGGAGACACATGGAGGGGAAGTGTCAGCAGTGTGCCCAGAACAGGGGGGTGTCCGCTATATGCACAGCACAGGGGTCCAGCACAGCTGGAGGGGTGTCAGCAGTGTGCCCAGCACCGGGGGAGGAGTGTCCGTTATATACCCAGCACAGGAGTTCATCACAGCTGGTGGAGTTCCAGCAGTGTGCCCAGCACCAGGGGAGAAGTGTCCACTATATACCCAGCACAGCTGGAGGGGGGTGTCAGCAGTGAGCACAGCTGGGTGGGGGGGGGGGGGGGGTTGGCAGTATGTCCAGCACTGGGGGAGAAGTGTCCATTATATACCCAGCACAGGTATCGGCACAGCTGGGGGAGTCTCAGCAGTGTGCCCAGCACCGGTGGAGAAGTGTCCATTACATACCCAGCACATGAGTTCACAGCTGGTGGAGTTCCAGCAGTGTGCCCAGCACCAGGGGAGAAGTGTCCACTATATATCCAGCACAGCTGGAGGGGTGTCAGCAGTGAGCACAGCTGGGGGGGAGTGTCAGCAGTATGTCCAGCACCGGGGGAGAAGTGTCTATTATATATCCAGCACAGCTGGAGGAGTGTCAGCAGTGTGCACAGCTGGGGGATTGTCAGCAGCAGCGTGCCCAGCACAGGGGCCTGTCACAGCTGGGGGATTGTCAGCAGCAGCGTGCCCAGCACAGGGGCCTGTCACAGCTGGGGGAGTGTCAGCAGCGGGCCCAGCATAGGGCCCCGTCACAGCTGGGGGAGTGTCAGCAGCAGCGTGCCCAGCACAGGGGCCCCGTCACAGCTGGGGGGAGTGTCAGCAGCAGCGTGCCCAGCACAGGGGCCCCGTCACAGCTGGGGGAGTGTCGGCAGCAGCGTGCCCCGTCACAGCTGGGGGAGTGTCGGCAGCAGCGTGCCCCGTCACAGCTGGGGGAGTGTCGGCAGCAGCGTGCCCCGTCACAGCTGGGGGAGTGTCGGCAGCAGCGTGCCCCGTCACAGCTGGGGGAGTGTCGGCAGCAGCGTGCCCCGTCACAGCTGGGGGAGTGTCGGCAGCAGCGTGCCCCGTCACAGCTGGGGGAGTGTCGGCAGCAGCGTGCCCCGTCACAGCTGGGGGAGTGTCGGCAGCAGCGTGCCCCGTCACAGCTGGGGGAGTGTCGGCTGCAGCGGGCCCAGCACAGGGGCCCGTCACAGCTGGGGGAGTGTCAGCTGCAGCGGGCCCAGCACAGGGGCCCGTCACAGCTGGGGGAGTGTCAGCAGTGGGCCCAGAGCAGACTCCTTCACCTCTGCACTGTAGGCAGAGCCCCTTATGGGTGTCCATAGTATGCAGAGTCCAGGGGCTCATAGCTGCCCCCTCTAAGGAGTCCCTGAGATGTCGGGATCATGCTCCGTCCAGGGGCCCACAGCAACCACCTTTTCCAACTGCATTGTAATTGATCTCTGAGTCGGTGGTATGCAGAGTCCAGAAGCCCATAGCCCCCCCCCCCCTCCCCAATCACAGCTAGACTGTGATGAGTCCCTGATGGGTGACGGCAGTGTGAATCTGGAAGCTATGAGCTGCTCTCATCCCATTCTACAGCTGGACTGGTATCGGAGCCCTTCGGTGTGAGTATAGGGGTCCAGAGCAGTAACCTCAGCTGGATTGTGAGTCTCTTATAGGTGTCAGCACTATGCTAAATCTCGGTGCATAGCTGCCACATTCACAGCTGCACTGTGATCCGTCTCCCCGATGAGTGCCACTGCCAGCAGTATGCGCGGAGTCCAGGGGCCCATAGTTGTCCTCATAATTGGGCTGTGATCAGAGTCCCTGAGAGATGTCGGCTACCTGCTGAAACCAGGGGCCCCTAGAAGCCAAGTTCACAGCTGCACTGTGATCAATCTACCTGAAGGATATCAGCAATTGATGAGTACAGGTGCCCATAGTTGCCCCACACACACTTCTCAGCTGGACTGTGAACGAGTCCCTAATGGGTGCCAGTACTATGCGGAGTACTAGACTTTGATAAGTGATACTAAAGTTTTCTTCTTTTTTTTTTTTTTTCTTGTGATACATGCCTGCTCTGTGAAATGGTTTTGCACAGGTCAGCCTGGATCCTCCTCTTCTTGGGTCCCTCTTAGGTGTACCTGGCCCCTCCCTCCTGTCAAGTGCATACCCCCCTCCCCAGCAGCAAGCAACTTGCTATGAGGGCAATGTGTGTACATTCAGACAGTCGCAGTTCAGCCCGCCCCTCTCCCTCCCTCCTGCTTGGCTTAATGACTTTGAAGCAGCGGGAGCCAATAGCGCCGCAGCTGTGTCTCGGGCAATCAGGAGAGGCACTCATGCACATCACCGGACAGAAATGGGCTCGGGCAAGTATTAGGGAAGCTTAGGAGGGCTGCTGCACACAGGTTTTATCTCTGCATGCATTAGGGGAAAAAACCTGCCTATACAACCACCTTAAAGGCGACATCAGTGGCAGTCTAGGTGAGACCGCCCTGGACTGACTGGATTGGACGCTGGTCCTAAATGGATATTCGTATGGGCAAAAAGGAAGGGATGTTTTCTGGTGGATAGTTCCCAGTGATGGATGGTGGCGATGGGCTCTCTTGAGGACTTGGCTGTTGCCTATTCTGTGTAGCCCTAAGGTTGTTTCAACATGTAGACTTAGATTATTATTCACAATTTATATAGCGCCAACAGTTTTACAGTGCTTTACAATGTATTGGGGGCACAACACAGTTGTAGTACAATACAGAAGGTACAGGAGGGCCCTGCTCCTAGAGCTTACATTCTAAAGGGATGGGGTGGTGGTACAAAAGGTAATGGCTGCAGAGAATGGTTTGATGGGGGTGATGGGATGGAGCGCCCAGTGTACAGAGCCTTGTGGCTTCTAAAATCTGGTTCATGGATCTTTATTATGACTATTTTTTGTATTAATAAAGATCTATGAAGCTGAATTTAGAAGTCACATTTCTCTGGGAGCTCCTTCATTTTTATCTAAAGCTTTGATGGTTACATAGTTAGGTTGAAAAAAGACACAAGTCCATCCAGTTCAACTATAATAAAAAATATCATACAATCCAATATACCAAATTCTATACCCACAGTTGATCCAGAGGAAGGCAAAAGCCCCAGCAGAGCATGATCCAATTTGCTACAGCAGGGAAAAAATTATTTCCTGCTCCCCCGAGAGGCAATCGAATTTACCCTGGATCAACTTTACCTATAAATGTTAGTACCCAGTTATATTATGTACATTTAGGAAAGTATCCAGGCCTTTCTTAAAGGGGTTGTAAAGGTATGTTTTTTCACCTTCATGCATCAAGGTGAAAAAACATCCGACTGTACCGGCCCCCCCGAACCCCCGTTTTACTTACCTGACCCCTCGAAAGTCCTGCGAGCGTCCATGTGACCCTCTTCGGTTCCCAGCCTGGCCGTTGATTGGCTAGGCTGGACGAATTGATAGCAGCGCAGCCATTGGCTGGCGCTGCTGTTAATCACAGCGGATGGGGCGGGGCCAAGTGATGGTCGTCGGCTATGCCCTCCGCTGTATCACATATGTGAGTAGCGCCTACATATGTAAACGGTATTCAAACCACACATGTGAGGTATCGTTGGAGCGAGAGCAATAATTCTAGCCCTAGACCTCCTCTAACTCAAAACATGCAACCTGTAGAATTTTTTTAAACGTCGCCTATGGAGATTTTTAAAGGTTAAGTTTGTCGCCATTCCACGAGCGAATGCAATTTTGACGCGTGACATGTTGGGTATCTATTTACTCGGCGTAATATCTTTCACAATATAAAAGAAAAAAATGGGCTAACTTTACTGTTTTGTTTTTTTATTAAAAAAAGTGTCTTTTTTCCCCAAAAAAGTGCACTTGTGAGACCGCTGTGCAAATACGGTGTGACAAAGTATTGCAATGACCGCCATTTTATTCTCTAGTGTGTGTGTGTGTGTGTATGTATGTATGTATGTACGTACGTAAATTCTATGTTTGGGGGTTCTAATTAGAGGGAAGGAGATGGCAGTGAAAAAACACATTAGAACTGTTTTACTTGTAATGCCATTGTGAATTGTGGCATTGTGAAATATCAAAATGGTGAAAAAAAGAGTAAGAAAAGGAAACTGAGCCAATCAGAAAAAAAAACACAGAAAGAAGGGACAGATGAGCTCACTGTTATGCTTTCTAAATTAATTTTCTCAGTTTGGGTCATTTCCAGTATAACCTGGGCTCAGGTGAACCAGGTTGTATTATGCTGGCTGTTTCAGTCTGACTTGCCATAACCCGCTGTTCACGCTCTGTGTGTGATAACGTGACCACACTCTACAGCCAGCTCCTTTACTCAGTGTCTCCCCTGTGGCAGTGGTGTAGATAACCCTGCCCCCTCAGAGGAATTCCCCAATCCCCAGCACCCGCCGCCTATCTGTGCTCTCAGCTGAAATCGTCCCCGACCCTGCACAGCTGACGGCGGCGGCTCCAGCTCCATGACTGTATGCTCTCATCCATCCTGACCGGCAGCTCGCCTCGCTCCAGTCCCCTAGGAAGCTAAAGCCGCGGCCTCAATTAGCGGCCATCGCGGCACTACGAGATCGCGTGGGGGGGCGCGTGGCCGACGCGCACAGGATACCCTAGCTCTGCTGCGCCAGGCGCCAGGTTGATAATTCTAGGTGACCTGGCGCCCGTAATTTGTCGAACCCTGGAATAAACTTAACACCAAGTTCACTATATGAACCCCTTATATATTTGTACATGTGGATCATAACCCCCCTTATTCTCCTCTTCTTAAGAGGGAATAAATTCAGTTCCTCATTTTTCCTCATAGCGGAGCTCCTCCATGCCTCTTAGCAGTTTGGTTGCCCTTCTCTGCACCTTCTCCAGTTCCCTGATATCCTTTTTGAGAACTGGTGCCCAAAACTGAACTGCATATTCCAGATGAGGTCTTACTAATGATTTGTACTGTCTAGCTTGGAGTCTCTATCAGAATCCCTATTGGGTTTCAGCAATATGCGAAGTACAGGGACCCATAGTGGCTGCCCTCACAGCTGGACTGGGATCAGATTCCCTGAGGTTTTTATCAGTGTGAAAGGTACAGGGGCCCATAGCAGCCAATAACCTGTCATTTATAAGGTAACTTTTGTATTATGAACTTTGCACATAACTGGCATACTTGGCCCTGCTTGTTAGTATGGAGAGTAGCACTAATGTTATGATACTATAGGAACAAATGGTGCCAGTGTTTTCTCTGACTTTTGTAATGTGGACCTTGCATGAAAATGCAAGATCTGCTTATGTTGTAGTCTGACACCTGCTAAATAAAAAATAAAAAATCTAGCAGAATAAGAAATAGAAATTGGGAGAAAAATGTAAAATAAATTAAATCTACACCCTACACTGGATCCCAGCACCCCCCAGGTGAGGCCCAGCCTTCTCATAGGACCCTGGGAAAGCTGAGGGTTCCATGATGAGAGCGGAGATGTAAGTATTTAACTTTATCTTCCATGTTTTATTTCTATATGGCTTTCAATAATCGGGTATTTTAATCAAGGGATGCAGCATAAGTGGATCGTACATTTTCACACAGGGTCCACTTTCATTGGCTCTTTTCTAAAGATGGCTCATTCCATATACGATTCTTTGCTTCATTTGAAGGGTGAAATTTATTGGATTGACTTTGTTGCAAAATAATATTTTTTGTGGAAAGATTTGAACTCAGGTTGTCTGTCAATATACGATTGATATGACAAGTAATGTCTCATATAACTACTGATAGTTGTCATTCCTGGACACTCCGGTGGCCTGCCTGTGTGACGCGTCACTTCCATCAGCTTGATGGGTCTTGTTTGTGTCAATTCCTTGCTTTGTTTAGAATCACAAAACAAGTTGCTGATGCAGAGTTAGCTGGTTTCAGATTGCTGGCCAGTCGCTGTGCTATTTTATTTAGTGCTGATTTCTCACTACTCTGGATGTTACTAGTTAGTGCATCAGCTTAAACAAATCAATAGTGTCTGGAATATTTAATGGGCTATGACAAGTCTCTGCTCCAGAGGCAGTGTTTGTTTTGTTTTTTCCATTTCGGATCCTAGCTTGTATATTGCAGCACCTTTTTTGTTAGTATTGATTTCTTGCTAGAAGTTCTGCACTTGACAGCACTATCATTTCTCGTGTTTGTAAACTTGTGTAGAATGTTTGTTTATTAAAACCATAATGATTTTATAGCAATATTCACATAAGTGTCTTCTACAGATCTTATTGGTGCCTCTTTTTCCTTGGCAACATGATCTGTTCTGCTGAATGCAGTCCTTTACTGATCTGTTCTCTGCTTTCTTTGGTGGCCACTGCATTGCATCATATTTGGCAGCTCGGCAAGGTGTAAAGGGACTTTAGTCACAAATGGAATCTATGGGGACAGTTGGCCTTTGTTGGAAACTGTTATGTTTTAGGGATTGTTAATCTGATAATCTAATTACTTGGTGCTTTACATACATTGTAATTTGCTAAGCTTATTCACTAAATGCGATTTAGTTTGATTCGTAATGCTGTACAGACACTTGTCTGAGATTAAATTATTATGCGGCATGAAACTTGCATAACACTGATCCCTTCATCTTGCTAAGAGATCACCTGAATGTATACCTCCTTGCTGTGTAAACATGGTCATATGTGCAAGGATCATTTTTGTTTCTGAATGATTATATATTTTAATTATCCACCAGTTCTCTTTCATGTGCACTATTCAACCTTGTTGGGCACTATCCCTGTTGCTTAGTGCAAAGCAAAAAAAAAAGTTCCCTAAAGTTTCAACTTGAATGACCTTAAAGTGGAAGTAAACCCTACTATTGTTTTCAGCCAAGGAAGCTGCCATCTTGGCCTCTGTTTAATCTGCAACTGCCATAATGCTGCACATCTGATCCATTATGACACCGGTCATTGGCTGGTGTCACAGTTTGGTTGAGAGCACAACCAATGTGACAGCTAGCATTTCCGGCATGCCGGGAATGTTAACTGTTTTTTGAAACTATAAAATAGAAGGGTTTACTTCCACTTTAAATAACATTTCCTAGATGCATGCCTTCTTGCCCCATACATGGTGAGATAGTTGCACAAAATGTTCTTATTGTTTAGCTGCCTCATTCTTTGGTCAGCTTTACCTTGGATAAAATTCTTAAGCTGGCCATATATTTTACAACTTTTTCTTTTTTAACCACTTCAATACCAGGCTTTTATACCACCTCCATACCGGGCCTATTCTGGCACTTCTCTCCTACATGTTAAAATCATCATTCTTTTGCTAGAAAATTACGCAGAACCCCCAAACATTATATATGTTTTTTTAGCAGACACCCTAGGGAATAAAACGACGGTCATTGCAACGTTTTATATTGCACGGTATTTGCGCAATAATTTTTCAAACACCCTTTTTTTGGAAATAAAATTGTTTCATGAATTAAAAAAATAACAAAACAGTAAAGTTAGCCCAATTTTTTTGTATTATGTGAAAGATTGTTACACCGAGTAAATGGATACCCAACATGTCACGCTTTAATTATGCGCACACTCATGGAATGGCGCCAAACTTTGGTACTTAAAAATCTCCATAGGCAACGCTTTAATTTATTTTTACAGGTTACCAGTTTAGATTTACAGAGGAGATCTAGTGCTAGATTTGTTGCTGGCACTCTAACGCACGCGGCGATACCTCACATATGGGTTTTAAACGGCGTTTACATGTCGGCAGGACTTGCGTGTGCGTTCACATCTGCACGCGAGCTACCGGGGACAGGGGCGGTTTAATTTAATTTTTTAATCTTTTATTTATTTTTTTACTTATTTTTATTTATTTTTACACTTTTTTTTTTCAATTTTTTCAATTTTTTTTTTTTTTCACTTTTATTCCTATTACAAGGAATGTAAACATCCCTTGTAATAGGAATGTGTGTGACAGGTCCTCTTTATGGAGAGATGCGGGGTCAACAAGACCCCATATCTCTCCTCCAGGCTGGAAACCATGAGATCGGTGATAAAAAATTCACCGATCTCATGAATAGATGCTTACAGCCGCAATTGCGGCTTTGTTTACTTACAGGGACACCGGACGATTTGTTCTCCGGGCCCCCAAAGGCACGGGAGAGCCCGGAGAAGCACCGGATGGCGGCGGGAGGGGGGGGATGTCCCCTCCCGCCGCCTGCAAGAACGATCAAGCGGCGGAACCGCCGCTATGATCGTTCTTATGTCGTGCAGAATCGCCGGCTGAACAAGAGGATATCTGGATGATGCCTCTGGCTGCAGGCATCATTCAGATATTCACCCGTAAAGCTGAGGACGTCATTTGACGTCCACCCAGGATGGGAGATCCCATCTGTGGACGTCAAATGACAATGGGCCGGTATTGAAGTGGTTAAATTTCCGTTTAATCTACATCAACTATGTAGTGCAAGGGCCTGCCCAATTGCATACAAATTGAAAGTGTTTAGGCTTGACTTCGTTATACAGGATTTATGTAGCGCTAAGAGTTTACGCAGCGCTTAACAACAATATAAAGGGGCACGGTACAATTACAATGCCATTCAGTACAAAAGAAATGGGAGGGCCTGCTCATAGGGCTTACAATCTAAAGGGGAGGGGGAAGTGTCACGAAAGGTAATGGCTGCAGTGGATTATCTGATGGTGGGAACTCCAAGTACAGGTTTCCCCTTTTTTATTTAGGTGGGGGTAGGCTTCACTGAATACATTTTTTTTTTTTTTAATGGATCAGCTAAAGGCGGACAGGGTAGGCGCTGACTGGACATACTGGGGTAGGGGGGTTTCTGAGAATGGGAGAAGATGACAAGGGAGCAAGCTGTATTGGGAGGAGCGGAGAGGACAATTTGGGCAATATTATATGGTTTTGGTAACTCTAAAGGAAAATTTGCATAATGTATTTGTTTTGGCACATGCTTGGTTTTCAAAACGTATTTTTATTTCTCATTTAAACTTTTTGTTGGTGCTTGCCCTAGGGCTGTTTACACGTTTGCTCCTAGGACACCATATTGCTTGATGTTGGTATATATACTGTCTACTTCTTGGTTTCTATTGCTTAATTATTGTATATAAGTATTGCTGCATTTAAACCATTTTACTTAATCATTTTTCTCTTTTCTGTCTGAAGGTACCCAAGCCCACCTGTCAGTGCAGGATTAGCACCCAATGTTGTAGCATCCGAGGACAACTTAGAATATGTACGAACTCTGTATGACTTCCCTGGGAACGATGCGGAGGACCTTCCTTTTAAAAAGGGAGAAATTTTAATAATTGTAGAAAAACCAGAGGAACAATGGTGGAGTGCTCGGAACAAAGACGGTCGTGCTGGTATGATCCCTGTACCCTACGTCGACAAGATATCCCGTGTAGCAGTTCATGGTAAAATGGGGAACAGGAATTCAAACAGTTACGGTATTCCAGAACCTGCACATGCCTATGCTCAGCCGCAGACTCCCAGCCCGCTGCCTACCTCTGGGAACCCTCCTCCTATCACTCCATTGCCATCTACCCAGAATGGACCTGTCTATGCTAAAGCTATTCAGAAAAGAGTGCCATGTGCTTATGATAAAACTGCTCTTGCGTTAGAGGTAAGTTGTTGTGCATTGAGTAAGCTTATAGTTCCTATGAAAGCTATGAAGAATGTGTTGATGCAGCCATCTTACTTGCCTGGTCAATGTGTTGCATCCTTTGCAAGAAGTCTTATTTCTTCAGTCCGTTTTGTAGATCGGTGCACTTTTTATGTCAGGAAAGCTGTTGACTATCAGTTGTCTTTCATCAGTGCTGTAGACTGCTGTTGCCTTTTTTTTCCCCAGTACATGTCCCTGTTCCAGGGCAAGCTTGTCATTGTGGCGACTACAGAGATGTGTACTCTACCCTGGGACAAGCACCACGTTGGGAACTGAAACAGTAGCTGTCTCCAGTGCTGGTAAGGAACCTTGGATGCGATTGCATCATCCTGGCAGGTTCCTTTGAAATGTTTGGTTGCTGCAACAGAGAATCTGGAGTCTACCAGGCCTTGTAAGGGTACATTAGATTGTAATGAGCGCTTCAGTCTGACTTTTTAAAGCGGCGTTAAACTCAAAGGCTGTTTATTATATTCCAGCCTGCTAATTCTTAAGCCTCATACACACACTTAGATTTTCGGTCGACCGACCGGTTTTTGTGGCATGCTAGTTTAATGTCAAAATTTTGTACGACAGAATACAATGTCACAAATTATGTAATGTGTTGAATAGTTTTGTATGCATTCTTTTGTTTCTGAGCATTGGTAGTCTTTCAAAAATCGAATGTTGAGTTCACATCCGTCAATTTTTAGTCTGCACATACAGCTTTTGTCTAATGAAAAAGTAAAACCGGCTGTTGCAAGCACCGTACTAATGATCCAAACATTTTCAGATCGCTTGTTGTACGAATTTTCCCATCTGCTTATCGTGTGTGTGTACGGGCCTTTAGGTGTGGCTGCAGTTGTTTAATTTTTTTGCCTTTCTTCTATTTTCATCTGATGATCCAGCTGGCAAGTAAGTCTTCAAAAGCACAAGCTCTCCAGCAGAACGTATCAGTTTGCAGGCATGAGACAAACCTTTTAACATCGGCATGGGTTCTTGCAACGATCGGCTTTTATTCATGCAAGACCTGTATTCCAAAAGGAAAAAACTGTTGCTGTAACTAATTATAAAGTGTGAGCTGGAACTTCACTTTGTTTAGTGTATCTAAATCTGCTTGTGCATCTAACACAACCCTCCCCCAGACTGACAATGCTGCTGTCCAAAGGTTCCCCTGAGCTCCTTCATTCAAAGTGGGGGGCACTCTAATACAGAAGGTATATTACTAGCTAGATCACCGGGGGGGGGGGGTTGAATACAACTACCACGTCTATTGATTGGTATTGGTGAGCTGCAATATATGACCTGTTTTGGGTTTGGTCTAACCCTTTTGCTGCCAGAGCATTTTTTTTTTTATATGTTTAAAAAATGTAAAATAACTTTAGAACTTTAGGCCTTAAACTTACACAAAACCCCCCAAGCATTAAACATTTTCTGAAGGCAGATACTCTAGTCTAGAGAATAAAATGGTGGTAGTTCTAAATTTTAAAGGCACGTTAATACCACAAAAATTTCAGTAAAAAAACACTTGTCTCCTAGGCTCCAATAAATGTTTTGCAATGCAGATCGCATTGCAAAACATTGCTTCCCGGCTAAGCTAGCTGGGGGCACGTAGAGACTGATCCAGAAATTACATCATAGACTATTCTTTCGGGGTCACAGCAAGAAAGAGGAGAGCGGATGTGTCAGCTCTTCTCTACCTGCCGGTACCCACCATCTCGATCCTGGGCCCGCAGATGGGCAAGGAAAACTTGGAGCGTGGCAGCACAGGGGGGCGCCAGTACGGGAGGGGGGGGGGGGGAGTTGAGCAATCGATTGCCTGAATGCTTTCACCTGACGGGCAGGAGTCTGCTGTTAGAATTACACACAATTTTGTTTTTTGCAGCCACCGGATTGTTAACAATCATTTTCTGCTCAGTGATTGCAGTATTCTAGTCTGCATCTCCCCAAGGTAATACTCCTCATGGTATCTGTCCTTTCATTAGACACCCCCAAACCCCCTCCCTTTACACTTTAATTTATGTAGGACACAGATTGTGATCTGGGGAAAAATGTTCTTAATTTTGTGTTTTATTTTGGAATTTAAACCTATTTTTTTTTTTTTAGATTAAACGTGCGCAAATTAGATTTCCAAGTTTAATGATGAAGTTGTTTTTCTGCTCTGTGTGTAGTACATAGGTTGTCAGGAAAGAGGTTTGCAGGCACTGTATTCTCATTTTATATAACTAATTTTAAGTAGGTCTGTACTGGCTCAATTTATAAAGTGTTAATTAGCAGAACATTATCAGAGTCTCTCTGGGTTGTTATTCTAATTAGGTTGTTTCTTGGCAAATTGACACACTTCAGAAGGTTAACAAGTAGGTCATTGTGTTCCTAGCTCTTGAAATCCCAGCAAGTTTGCTTGACAGGCCTGATATATTTTCAGTAACTGTTTGAGCTCTGGTTTTTGGAAACAAAATTCTTAACACATCTTATATAAGCAGGAGTACAAATACATATGAGCCATGTAGCCTTTCAATTAAAGGCACATTCATATGCTTATTGGTACAGCTTAGGCCTCATGTACACTGGGGCTGGTAAACGGACGTTTAGGAGCAGTTGGGCACTTTTCTTTTCCAACTGCTCCTGAACTCTCTTCTGTTATCTTATTAGTACGTGTACACAGGGTCGTCTATAGTCGTGTCTAGGTAGTTGAGTTTAGAGCCTCTAAACGCAGCAACTCGCGTTTTAGCCGCATTTCGTTTACAGGCGTTTTACATTTTTGGCTATTTTGGGGAATTTTTTATTTTTAAAAACGCTTCTAAACACAAATGTGGCATGTAAACATGGCAAAACAGACGTTTAAACGTGGGTTTTATCGCATGTTCAATAGAAACGTTTTTGATAAAAAGTACACCACACACATAATTGGACCAACAGGATTTTACAATTTACAAAAATGTATGCTCCAAAGATGCAAGTTAGCAGCAAATATTAGTAAAATCTGGTCTGGTGTGAGATCATAACATTTAGATTGTAAAAGATTTGTCTTGTTTGGTTTCATCAATGTATCCCAATATGTAGGTTAATGCTTCATGTAAACAGGGCATTTTTACAACCTCTCCTGAACAATTTAAATTGACAGATGACAGATAGTAACCCATGTTTTTTTTTTTTTTTTTTTTTTTTTTAATCTGTCAAGTTAAATTGTTCAGGAGAGGTTGTAAAAAATGCCCTGTTTACATGAAGCCTTAACCTACATATTGGGATACATTGATGAAACCAAACAAGACAAATCTTTTACAATCTAAATGTTATGATCTCACACCAGACCAGATTTTACTAATATTTGCTGCTAACTTGCATCTTTGGAGCATACATTTTTGTAAATTGTGAAATCCTGTTGTTCTAATTATTTGAGTGGAGGTTTGTTATAGGTCAATGTGTGTGGTGTAAATTGTTTTTTTTTTTTTTTTTTTCCTTCCTGATCCTTTGAGAGACATTCGGATTTTCCCTGGCTCAATCTTGTCTATAAATGTCAGTACAGTTATATTGTGTACATTTAGGAAATGTAACCAATTTACTGAGATTCACAGAACCACCTCTGCAGGGAGTCTATTCCACAGCTCTTACTGTGAAGAAAGCTTTCCATGTTTGGAGATAAAATCTCTATTCCTCCTAGATGTAAAGAGTGCCCCTTTGTGATGACCTTAAAGTGAATAAGGCAGCACCAAGTTCACTATATGGACCAATTATGTATTTCTACATGTTGATCATGTTTCCCTTAGGCCACTTTTACACTGGGGCGGGAGGTGCGTTGGCGGTATAGCGCCGCTATTTTTAGCGTCACTGTACCGTCTGAATTGCGGTGGTATTCAGCCGCTAGCGGTGCGGTTTTAACCCCCGATAGCGGCCTAAAAAGGGTTAATACCGCCCGCAATGTGCCTCTGTAGAGGCGAATTGACGGCAGTATAGCCACGGTTTCCCATTGCTTTCAAGGGGAAGGAGCGGTAAACGCACCTCTCCAAAGATGCTGCTAGCAGGACTTTCGGAGCAGTCCTGCTAGCGAAGGGGTCGACAAAATCCGGGTGCCGGGTCGCAATTGCGACAAATTGTGACCTGGCACCCGCGGCGGCCGGTAATTGAGGCCGCGGCCTTGTGAAGTCCCAAGCTCTTCCTTCTGTGAGCTGTGACCTTCTGTGAGCTGGTGCCATCTGGTGGTGGCCGTTGGCATTACAAGTTAAACAGCTGTTCTAATGTGTAATCTTTCACTATTTTCACTGCCATCTCCTTCCCTCTAAGTAGAACCCCCAAACATAATATATATATATATATATATATATATATATATATATATATATAATTTTTTTTTATTATTCTAACACCCTAGAGAATAAAATGGTGATCGTTGCAATACTTTGTCACGCTGTATTTGCGTAGCGGTCTTACAAGCACACTTTTTTGGGGAAAAAATACACTTTTTTTATTATTGAAAAAATAAAACGGTAAAGTTATCCCAAATTTTTTTTATTGTGAAAGATAATGTTACGCCGAGTAAATTGATACCCAACATGTCACGCTTCAAAATTGTGTCCGCTCGTGGAATGGCGACAAACTTTTACCCTTTAAAATCTCCATAGGCGACGTTTAAAAAAAATCTACAGGTTGCATGTTTTGATTTACAGAGGCGGTCTATAGCTAGAATTTTTGCTCTCGCTCTAACGATTGCGGCGATACCTCACGTGTGGTTTGAATACCGTTTACATATGCGGGCGCTACTCACGTATGTGTTCACTTCTGCGTGCAAGCTCGACGGGGCGCGTTTTCTGGCTCCTAACTTTTTTAGCTGGCTCCTAGATTCCAAGCAAATTTGTCAAACCCTGTGCTAGTGCACTGCTTCAGTGTGAAAGCCCTCTGGCTTTCACACTGGAGAAACAGCAGCCCTCCTTAAGAGGGAATAGATTCAGTTCTGAGCTCCTATGCCTCTTATCAGTTTGGTTGCTCTTCTCTGCACTTTCTCCAGTTCCCCAATTATCCTTTGTAATCCCCACCTAGTATGTATGATGCATGCATATTCTTAGCCCCCAAGTACAGAACTTTACATTTATCAACATTAAGCCCAGGTTCACACTGGTCACAGCTGAACTCGCACGATTTAACTCCCACTTGTCAGTCCCGATTTTGGCTGCGATGAGACATCTATGCAGATGTAAATTGCAAAAAGTATTACATAAACTACTTTGTGAAATCGGTGCAGCGCGGCAGATGCGGTGTTGCACAGTTTAGGACAGTGCCATTGCTGACAAGTGCCACCGATTTGACTTGTCAAAACAAACCAGTGTGAACCAGGGCTGACCTCATTTGCCACTTAGTTGACAAATTAGACAGTGCATTGAAGTCGGCTTGTAAATTGGAGACATCCTGTAAGGAAATTAATCCACTGCATAGCGTAGTGCAGGTTTTGACAAATTGGCTTGGAATCTAGGAGCCAGCTAAAAGTTAGAAACCAGAAAAAGGGGCCCTGTCCCGCCAAGCTTGCGCGCAGAAGCGAACACATACGTGAGTAGTGCCCGCATATGTAAACTGTACTCAAACCAAACATGTGAGGTATCGCCGCGATTGGTAGAGCAATAATTCTAGCGCTAGACCTCCTCTGTAATTCAAAACATGCAACCTCTAGAATTTTTGTTAAACGTCGCCTATGGAGATTTTAAAGGGTAAAAATTTGTCGCCATTCCACGAGCGGACGCAATTTTGAAGTGTGACATGTTGGGTATCGATTTACTCGGTGTAACATTATCTATCACAATATAAAAAAAAATTGGGCTAACTTTACTGTTTTATTTAAAAAAAGTGTAAGACCGCTGCACAAATACGGTGTGACAGAGTATTGCAACGACCGCCATTTTATTCTCTAGGGTGATAGAATAAAAAAAATATATGTTTTGGGGCTCTAATTTAGGGAAGGAGATGGCAGTGAAAACACATTAGAATTGCTGTTTTATTTGTCATGCCAACGGCCTCCACGAGATAGCGCCAGATCACAGAAGGAAGCTTAGGCCTGCAGAAGGCCGCAAAGCCGTGGGCCCACAGATACAGGATGGGGTATCCCAGTAATTGAGGCCGTGGCTTTGCGGCCTTCTGCAGGCCTAAGCTTCCCCGGGCTCCAGGTCGCTATTTCTTGTCGCAATTGCGACCGGGCGCCCAGATTTTGTCAAACCCTGGCTTGGTGTCATCTGCAAAGACAGAAATTGTACTTTTAATTCCAGACCCAATAAAATGTATACAGTTTTTTTAAAAAGTAAGGGTCGGAACTCTGAACCTTGGGGTACACCACGGATAACCTTGGTAAGAATCATTAACCACTACTCAAAAAAAAAAAAAAAACAGTTTTCTATCCATTTACAGATTGCTCTTTCCAATCCTGTAAACTTTACACATTAGACGTGTGTGGAGAACTGTGTCAAAGGCTTTTGCAAAATCCAAGTATACCACGTCCACTACCACCACCCGCCTCTGTCCAAGGTTTTACTTACCTCTTCATAAAAAGAAATTGGGTTTGTCTGACAACTTCTGTCTTTCATGAATCCATGCTGTCTGTTGCTTTAAAATATTTTTTTCCAGCAAGAACTCATCTGTGATCTTTTATTAAACTCTCCAGTATCTTTCCAACTATAGAAGTTAAACTAACAGGTCTATAGTTACTTGCTAAAGACTTTGACCCCTTTTAAATATGGGAACCACATTGGCCCTGTACCAATCCAGTGGTGCTATTCCTGTCATTGAGTCCCTAATTATTATAAATTATGGCTTTGAAATTACAGCGCAATTCTTTTAGGATCCGCAGGTGTATGCCATCTGGTCCAGGTGCTTTTTATCCTTCTGTCTAAATATGAGTTGTGGGCAAGATTTTTTAGGCGAGGCCGCGGCTTCTGCCTAGTCCACAGCCTTTTCCCAGGATCGCGGCGGACTAAGCCGGGGCCTTGCCTAAAAAAATCCTGCCCACAACTCGCCGTGATGCTGGGAAAAGGCAGCTTGCGGCCTTTTCCTGCTGTCAATCGCAGCCAGTGAGGCAGAGCCGAGCCATGGCTCTGTGTCTCAGACGCATAGAGTGGGGCTCAGGAGTGAACACTCACCAGTGCCCCCTTAGTAAGCAGCTTGCTCTGGTCGAGGAGCCAGAAATGCTGACAGGGGAACAAAGAGGACGATCGGGGCTGTTCTGTACAAAAGCATTGCATGGAATAGAGGTGTGTGTGTGTGTGTGTGTGTTTTGTATCGAAGCAGTACTTACCGTTTTAGAGAGAGATCTTCTCCGCCGCTTCCGGGTATGGGCTGCGGGACTGGGCATCCCTATTTGATTGACAGGCTTCCGACGGTCGCATACATCGCGTCACGATTTTCCGAAAGTAGCCGAACGTTGGTGCGCAGGCGCCGTATAGAGCCGCACCGACTTTCGGCTACTCGTGACGCGATGTATGCGACCGGAAGCCTGTCAATCAAATAAGAACACCCAGTCCCGAAGACCATACCCGGAAGCGACGGAGAAGATCGCTCTCTAAAACGGTAAGTACTGCTTCGATTTAACAAAAAAAAACACCCGATTCCCCTTGACAAAATGAGCATCAATCTAATGTTAAAATAAAAATTTGGGTGAACTCCCGCTTTAAGTGCCCTGAACTTTTAAAGCAGAGTTCCAACCACATATAGCAATAATAAAATAAAAAATCCATCTGTTACCATCATAGTATGCTTATGTTGCATTTGCTGGACTGGTCAATTGCACTGCTTTTGTTTCCCATTTTAGAAATAAAAAAACTAACCTTTATATTCCTCCTGCTTGGGCATTTCCCATCTTGCTTATGAGCAGGCTAAAAGATAAACTTCTGGGATACGGTGCTTCTGAATAACCAGCATGCACCGCCCGTTCTCACGCAGTAAGCACACAGCGCAGGTAACTTCTCAGGTTGCCATCACAACGGGCAGCTTCGTCGATGGCAACCTGGATAAGCAGAAGATATACACTTCAACACGCCATTGCTTGCGCCACTTCCGGTTTCCAAATAACATGATGAGAGCTCTCGGTGCTGCCCACTGACTCATGGGAAAGAATGACATGCATCTCCCAGGAACTCTAGTCAGTGCAGATGGATATGGCGTAAATCGCTGCGGGGAAGAAGAGGCAGAATACGAGGGACAGCATAGCAACAGTGCAAAAGGGATGAGTAAAAAAAAAAAAAAAATCCAAATGTTGCTGAAGCATTATGTTTATGTAAAGTAAATTTCATTGGTGAACGCTGCTTAATTGTTAAAACTTAGAATGCTTTCTTTTAAAAATAATCTTAAGAGCTGACCTGTCAAAACTGGTTATTAAGATATTGAAGGTAGACACTTTTTTTTTTTTTTTCAATGGCTTAAGTGGGGTACACACTGAGAGAATGAGACAAACTGTCCAATTTTCCACAGAGGTGCATAGCATGTCTCTGGCAATGGTATGACGTGTACAAAAATTCTCGAACCATGAAGGCAAACTTTCTTTCCTGTGTATGATTTCTATATTTGTTGCCACCTTCTTCCGGGTCTTTCCTTGCTTTTGAACATGCGTTTTTGTTTGTTCGTACGATTACTGTACACATTACATAACAATCCTGTATGATAAAAAAAAATCTCTAGCTTGCCCTTTTTTTTTTTTTTTTTTCTTGAAACTCCACTGGAGCAACTGCTACATGCATACTTGCAAAATATGAGCTGGACACACTCGGGCAGCCTTGAGGAATAGAAAGCAATGATGTCATGACTGGGTGGGCATGCATGATGGACTACGTGATAGGACATGTAGTGCTGAGGAGGCTAGGCAGACTTGCTCTCATTTAGAGTGCATGCTCCTTGACCAGAAATGCAGAAGCTGGAGGTTGTGAATTGATGTAAGTAGTAACGTTCTCTATTCACCTCCCCCTTTTTGTTCCGGCTTTGTGAATGCTCAAGGGCCCTTCCACTGTTATCTGGAAGAACAGCTTGGCATAAGTCAGTGGAGAGAAGTCCTGGATGTGTAAGATGAGGAAATGACACATGGTAAAAGCTTGCCATTGACTGAGGAAGAGTGTGTGTGTGTGTACACAGGTGGGACTGAGGTGTGCATGGAATTCTGAGTCACTTTTCCCTCCCCGAGGCTAGAGATTCCAGGAATAACAATTGGGCAGCAGATCACAGCAAGCCACCTGCAGGTTCACAATGGGCGGGGTGAAACATGTGGCTGACAATGACGAATGTTTCTAGTTACTCAGACTTGTTGGATCTTGCAAAGGCAAGCCTTCATCTATTAAATGGAACGCTGTTTGCATTTCTGAGTGTTATTGCAGCAATGTCCAGCCAATCTAGGGAAGTCCTAATGTTGAAATTGTCAAGTCTGTGTATAATTTTGTGTGTGTTGTAGTGCTTCATGTTACACTAGAAGCTGTGACACAGGTGGATTTACTAAAACTGGAGAGTGCAAAAATCTGGTGCTCCAGGCTTAAAATCCAGTTTTAAGCCCTCGTTCACATTAAAGCCATTTGGCAGGTAAAATTGCATCACAAGTTGCAGCCAGCAGTGACACCGTTCCAACTTTTCAGCGCCACACTGATTTGTAAATGTAGTTCCTGCACTACGTTTGTGTGTGTGTGTGTGTGTGTGTGTGTGTGTGTGTGTTAGATATATACACACACATTTGTGTCTTCAATAGACCTCTGTGCATGATGCTGCACTGATGTCTTAAGTCACACCAGAAGTTGCATGGACATGCAGCTTTGAAATTGTGCAGCTTCAGATAAAGTCGCACGATTTCAAAGCCGCGTTCAATGTAAATGAGGGTGTATTGTCCAAGCTTTAACAAGCTGAAGTTAGAAGTGGATTGGCTGCCATGCACAGCTGCACCAGATTTTGTGTTTGATACCCAACCTGAAGCATGGGTACTCAACCTGTGGCCCTCCTTTGGGAGTCATGCTTGTAACTGTCAGTGGCTTGCAATGCCTCCTTGTAGTTTTAAAGCAACAGCTGGCGGGCCACAGGTTGAGAACCCATGCGGGACACTAGGGAGATTGTGGGCTGGCTTTTCCTGGCCTGGTTAAAAATGTAGTGGCCCAGAATGTTTTTATTAAATTGGTTTCTTTTTCTTCCCCAATATTTTCTGTCTAGTTCAGTGCGTGTCCTATTTGGCTTCTATCAAGGTTACGTGTTTTAAAGTTCTGGTCTTCCAAAATGTAGTATATTTTGTAAAGTAATTTTTCTCCATCACTGATGTGCGCTGATGGAGATGGCACTTGATGAGGAGACGCCATTATGCTGCACTGTAGGGGCACAAACGGGCAGCACTGATGGTAAGGAGATGCCGCTGATTGGCTCTCCTTACCACACACCCTGTCAATGTGAGGCGATGAGAGCCGATTACCGGCACTTCCACATTTACATGTGACAGTTGTGATTGGACGCAGCTGGTAGATCCCATTTACCAGTGATCTGCTAGATTTTGACAGATGTTCAAACATAGGGTTAAAGATCTAAGCTGGGCTTCTTCTATTGTACGTTAAAGCGGTAAGAAAGTCCGCTTTTCCATTTACTGGTAAGCCTATAATTGGGCCTGCCTGTAGGTACAGTAAATATCTCATAAATGTGTACTATTTTAGAAAACATTTACTTTAGTAGCAGCCAGTGACGTCACTCGGCTTTCAATGGAAGGCATGTTGTCTATTGAGAGAGCTGTGCCGTGGCCTTGACTGTGTAGGAGTAACATTGTGGCTCAGCCATTCAAACAGCCAGAGCCTGCTAGATTCTGAAGAATATGCAGTGACGATGGAAGCCCTGTCAGCGGTGACAGCGTGCCACTGAAGTCAGTTTTTCAAGTAAGGCCCCTTTTACACGGGCGCCTCTGAAGTGGAATCCGCTTGCTCATCGGGGGATCTCTCTGCTGAGCAGGTTGATGACAGGTCCGTGTCCACTCCACAATGCAGAGTGCACACGGATACAGCGCAGTCTCATTTATGGGAGGGGTTTAGGACCACCATCTCCCTGTTTTTGGTGCACCTCTTAATTGTTTGGGATTTTAATACAAAATGCATTTTTTCTGATTTTTTTATTCACAGATCTTTGAAGAAGTAAGTAGCTGACTTCACAGGATTGCAGAGATTGCATTGCTATTAAATGCAAGGTTTGCACAAATAATCCTGGTCTTGTCTGTAACTTGCTTAGTTTGTCAGATTCGGTGTACATTTCTTTTGTGTCCATGTGTTTGCTATATTTTTCAATGTCCCCTATATAGGTAGATGTATATCTCTATCTATCCGTCTTACATTTTAAGTGGTTGGTAAACCCTTGCATGTACCCAGTGAAGTGACTGGCCTCAGGTGATACAGAGAAAATGTTCCTAGATAAGTTGTACCTGTTTATCTGCAGTCTTTTCTACATCTGTTCAAAGTCCCAGAATTAAGCTGGTCTTGGTTGTAAAAAATAAAATATGGTCTGGGAAACTGTAGTTTCTCTCTTCAGAGGAGAGATCTGAGAACCGGTTGCAGGGAAGGGACCCAGCTCACAGGAACAGAGCCAAGGCTGTCAATCTGCTTGGGGTCCCTTCCTTGTCACAATTTTTCTCTGTCGGGAAAATTTGTCAGAAGTGATTCATGCTGATAGAGGAATGAAGCAGCACACAGAAATGACATTTATTGCTCTGGATTGAGACAAGTACACACTAGAGAGGGATATGCTTTGTTCATATTTCATGTCAGAAGTTTAAGGAAAATAGAGATGCAGCTGCTTGTCTGACTTTGTTGTGCTTACCCCATATCTGACCAGTGCTGTTTTCTGTTTCCCTTGTAGGTGGGCGACGTGGTGAAAGTGACTCGGATGAATATAAATGGCCAATGGGAAGGAGAAGTGAATGGTCGAAAAGGGCTTTTCCCCTTTACACATGTGAAAATTATTGACCCTCAGAATCCGGATGATAATGAGTGACTTGTGTTTCTCCTCTGAGCTCTGCCTAAAGAACTGTCCTTCTTCCAGATCCTCTGAAGCTTTCTTGGCATATCCAGATCTTTCAGCCGCCTGGTTATTTGACACTTCTGAAAATAACACACTCCAAAGTTCACCTACTGACGCATGTAACATAGCTGTGTTTGTCTATAATGCAGAGCTACGGCTTCCCACGTGTTCAAGGGCCCGAACAAGCTTACTTAGAAATGCTGTGCTGCCAGCCGCTAATCCTGTGTCGCTGTGGAGAACAATGCCTGGTGGAATTCTGATCATTCTTTTATTTTTTAACAAATCCAAATCATGCCTAAAGGCTTGCAGGGACATTGGATCTTTGACTATACACATCGCTACAACCTAACAGAGTGCTGTGATAAGCTGCCCCGTGTTGTGCTCAAATCCTTCATTCTTATGGGGACACCTCAAGATTGTGTTCGTGGGTGAATTTGAGGCCTTTATTTATACAGTTAATTGTTCTAGACAGGAATTGAGAACATGTCCACTTCCTCTTCTGATGCGGAGTTCTGTCACTGTAGTGAAAGATGTCATCTGCTTGTCCTTCTAGTAAGGAATGGATATTTGATGCCGCAGTGTACTATCTGTATTTCTATTTCTCTCTCTTCCTCTTAGTGAGTGCCATTATGGAATCGTCCTGTCGGGTGTTTAGCAAATAGATCTCCTGGAAAAGCTTAGTGATATTTTTATTTTTTTTTCCTTGTAGAAAAAAGCAAAATATTCCAGACTTGAGTGCTGCTTCTGTATTGTTGCAGAATGCTAGTAATATGTCGGAACATCTTTCAAACCTCAAACTCAGTCCTAGTTTTATTTTCTTTGATTCAAACTTTGATGATCCTTTGGGATTTTTGTTTTTCCATCTGTCCTATTCTACCGCAGCTTCTAAGCACAAAGGGAGGAAGCGGATCCTCATACAATGAGTGTAGCTCCTTCTTACTTTTCCCCTTTTTTCCTGGAACAGTGCAAAAAGCATATACAATAGAAAAGCCCAACTGCTGTTTACGGCCTATGTACCTTCTATGCAGTGAGCTTTGGTATGCCCATGATCTTCAAATAGCTGTTCCCACTTCTCACATTCTGCCATTTTTTAAAATTTGCTTTCCCCTTTTGATTGATTTGCTGGATCTGGACCTTTCAGCCGCAAAGTACGTGAATTGCTGCCCTGAATTTTAATTTTACTGTCCACTTGGTTGTTTGAGTACAACAAAAGTTGAAAGGGAATTTGTCACTTGGGACGCCATCCCATTTTATTTTTGCAAAGGGAGGGAAAAGTGCATTTGTGCCATTTTTTTTGTTTTGCTTGTAAATTGTAATTTTATATTGTATTTACCTGGGGTCAGGGGAAATTATGTTTTGAAATTCAGTGTAATTAACATTTTTAACTGTTTCAGACCATTGATTTTTCTGCTCATAAGCCACACCTTTTGATTTCTGCTCAATGTTTTCTCTGTAATTTTATTTTTTTCCACAGGGGCAGCGCACATAGACAGTTTTCGTCTACAGAAGGGACTTGTCTCATTAGGTTACACAGAATACACAATATTTTAGGTGTATGCTTTTTAACCTGATTTTTATTTTATTTTTTGAAGGGGAAATCCATAGCTTTTTGAGTTTTATTTTATTTTTTTGTGCTGTAAAATTAACAGTATTAAATTACTTATATTCTTAGAATGCTGTGTGGTGGTTCGTGTTTTTTGCTGCTGTCCTCATTTCCACAAACGGAAAATTTATGGATTAACCGCTTCAATACCAGGCACTTTTACCCAGGCCAGTTTTCAGCTTTCTGCGCTGTCACACCTTGAATGACAATTGCGCGGTCATGCCCGTAGGGAAGTTTTATAATCTTTTTCACACAGATTTTTCTTTTCGTTGTATGTAATCGCCACTGGGTTAAAATTTTTGCTAAATAAAAGAGAAAAAATTAAATGTTCATTTTCTGGTATAAATTTTAGCAAATTTTTCTTCATGAGTTTAGGCCAAAATGTATTCTGCTACCTTTTTTTTTTTTTTTTTCTTGGTGAAAATAACAAATCAGTGCATATTTAGTCTGTATGAAAGTTTTAGCATTCACAAACTATGGTATATATTTGAAAATGTATCAATCCTGATGTACTGACATGCTCTTATTTCTTGAGGTCTGAAAATGCCAGTACAGTACAAATATCCCCCCCAAATTACCCATTTTCTGAAAATAGACTGTCCCATGGTATTAAGAGGCATCGTGAATTTTTTTTGAAGTTGTAGTAATTTTTTTTGTAGGTTTTTACAATTTTTTTCTTTTTAAATGAAGACCTTTTAAAATGTATTTTAGAAAGATCTATATAGTCTCTTATACTGTCACCAGTGCAGTCAGACTTCTGGATCTGTGCACTTTTCTTGGGTAAGTGTCCTGAAATAGATTTTTAGCATGCTTGGCTCCTAAATTTGTCGTGACAAATTGACTTTAACGCACATTTTGTATGCTTTTGAATGGACAGCAATGTTCAACTTCCTGGGTTTGAACTTGAGGTTTCCTTTAAACAACTAAATACAACACTTCTGCAAGATGTAAACTGATTAAGGCGTAATGAAAGTTTCTGCTTCCTTTTTTAAATGTAATCATTTGTTATGTGAACTAAATGTAAGCTGCTACACAGGTGCCAGGGACCAGCGCTCATCGCCATTGATTCTAGCAGATGTTGGTTGACACTAAAGCGTTTCTAAAGGGGAGTGGAACTGTCATACTTGCCTGTTCTGTGCATTCGTTTTTGCACAAAGCAACACCAATCCTCCTCTTCTTGGAGTCCCCGTAGGCTCTCTAGGCCCCTGCAAATGCCCCCATAGCAAGCTGCTTGCTATAGGGGCACTTGTGCATGCTTGCTCCTGAGCCGTCTGTGTCCATAAGACACACTGGAGTTTTTTTTTTTTTTTTTCAGTCATGGTTAAAAAAAAAAAAAAAACGTAACCTCTACAACCACTTTGAATTGTCCCTTGGTTGGTGTGCTTGCAGGCAGTATTTGTAATGCTGTAGCAAGACCCAGAGCCCCAAACACTAGAATGTTAAGTTTTCTTGCAAGATCCTGCCATCGCGGAGTGTCTACGTTTTGTGGGAAGATAGTTCTGCACTGTACTAGAGCATATTCTTGGGGAAAGTGTGGATTCTTCCTAGAAAGGATTTCGACTTTTTCCCCAGAGTGCAGAACCTCTTTAACATAGAACAATACAGAGCAGCTGACAAGATTTATGACGGGATCAACACATTTTTTTATTTTTGCACTTCTCAGACTGAGGGTTGGGGCTGTTGGTCATCTATGCTAGCATAGAGCATTTGAGTGAGAGGGCAGAATATGCATGTTCACTAAGGGAAAAGGAAATCCTTTAGGCTCGATGCACATGGGTTTAAAAAAACTAAAATAAAAATTGCTGTTCTTAGAGGCATTCAGTGTTTTGTTTGTAGAAGCAGCTAATGTTGTTTTATGTATCCATGTACATTAGGTAGTCTAGAGGTTTTTAAGCAGTGCGTTTTTAGATGCAGAAAAACAAAAAAATATTTTTTTTAGTTTGCTAGTAAAGAAAAAGCAAAAAAATCTTAGCCTTTTTTTTGTATGGTATTGTGTATGCAGCCTTAGAAGGACTGTTGACCACTTGCTGACCATGCACTGTACATTTTCTGCGATAGTGTGGGCTGGCTGCAGAAGCAGGGTGCTTTTGGCAAAATTTCTAAAAATTGTCCAAAAAATGTATACAAGCCAGCAGGTGGATGAAGTCACATTTTTAGTTGCACAAAGCCACAGGTTTTTCTTGTGCACCATTTTAATCTTCCACCCACCGGCATCCTAACATCCAGTGATGTCATTGGTGTTGATCGCCTGGATAGCATCCTTGTTCTACCCTCCCCTGCCCCCCCCCTCTCCAACACTGGGATCACATTAACCGAATGCTGTAGAACAGGGTTGTCTAAAACTTTTTTCAAAGAGGGCCAGGTTTGATGAAGTGAACATGCGTGAGGGATGACCATTTTGCCTGACATTCTTTGAACCATTAAAATTCGGTCTAAGTGTGTTTGTCTGAGAAACTAATACACTGCCCAACAAGAATTCTCTTGCCTTTTTGTAGGCTGTGTGTGGTGAAGAGATGAGCTTGGGTGTGTTGTTTGGATAGATACCTTTTTGTGGCCCCCAACAAATCCCCAAGCGCCGCCCAGGCTTGTTTGGATATACCGTATTTATCAGCATATAACATGCACTTTCATTTTAGGAGGTAAGTTTTTCAAGGGGAAAAAAACAACTCATGTTTAAAGAACTAAAAAAAAAAGGGGGTCACATTATTGCAGCCTCTCCATTGTAAATTAATGCAGCCAGCACATCCTTGCTCATCTGCAGCCTTGTCAGACCGGATTACACAGCATTGCGATCTCCTGTGTACCCGGCGATCAGGCACACGCAGTCC
This sequence comes from Rana temporaria, assembly GCF_905171775.1. Classification (NCBI taxonomy): domain Eukaryota; kingdom Metazoa; phylum Chordata; class Amphibia; order Anura; family Ranidae; genus Rana; species Rana temporaria. The sequence goes on along the minus strand of NC_053489.1, from coordinate 212,776,316 downwards.
TGCCTGTGATAGACGGAACAGTGTTCCAATCCTGGGCTAGGAGGCGGGACTGTGTGTGACTGATCGGCGGGTACATAGGAGATCACTGCTCTGAGTAATCCGGCAGCGCCCGCCCCCTTTTTCCACTTGGACAGCAGAAATCTGCGTACAACACGCCCACAACTGCCCCCTGATTTTCAGTGGGGGTAAAGTGCACATTATATGCTGATAAATATGGGTAAATATCTTTCAGGGGCCACATTACCAGTGGGGCTGTTTGAAACTGGAACACAGGCTGTACTTTGGACATGCCTGATGTAGAGAAACTGAGGGAGAGAAGAAACACTGGCATGCATACTAATCGGTACTAGTGTGGAAAAGGTGTATTTGCTTTGAAAGAATAAATCGCCTCTAATGTTGAGTGTTCTATTTGTGTCGCTGCTGCTGCATTATGTACAATTAGAATAGTTTTTATACATTTTAGAATGTGCCTTGAGTTTGTCCATAATTTTAAAGGGTGCATTGACAAAAGGAAGGTTGAGAAAAGCTGGTGTAAACAGCACTGAGCTGTGTTCAGTGACCGGGGATCTTTTTTTTTTTTTTGTTTTTTTTTCCTGCTAAGCAGGTAATGAAAACCACTAGATCACCAGTAAAAGCAGTACACAGCAAAAACACAAACACTTGTTAGGCACATATTTAACCCCTTGGTGTTATCCCTCTTCCTGCCCAGTGTCATTAGTACAGTGACAGTGCATATTATTAGCACTGTTGACTTTAAGAATGGTACTAGAAATGTCAGTTCCCACAGTCAGATTGCTTGCTGTCTGTGGCTATTATCCGTATATTAAAAAAATTTGTAGACGCTGTAAAATTTCGCACAAACTAATTTACAAAAAATAAAAATGGGAAATTTGGGACTTTGAGGCTGCAAACATGGTGCGGGTGAAAAAAGGGGGTACATATTTATTGATCATAAAAATGCAAAACATGCGTCAACATCCAGAAAACATGTAAACTAAACAATCATTTCAAATAAATGACATAAAACACATAAATATGTGCATATGTAGTAAGAGCAACAAGGATACAGCAGTGCATAGCCAGGTGCCACATGATGATCTGCATTGAATGATTATACATGTGTACAGATGTCATATTAACAGTAATGGCGAAATGGTTAATGTGAAAAGCTGGTAAAAAGCATAAAGAATACAATTCATCAAATATGTCATGAAGGCATATATAGCATCCAATTAATAAATACTTACTGGGATATTTTTTTTTCCTTAAGACATGTAGCAGAATACATTTTGCCCTAAATTTATGAAGAGTTAAATATATATTTTTTTAACCACTTCCCATCTGGCCTATAGCAAAATGACAGCGGGGCGTTGGTTCAGTTATCCTGACTGGACGTCATATGTTGTCCAGCAGGATTGCGGCAATCGTGGTGTGGCGTGTCAGTCTGACACACCGATCTTGGTAAAGAGGCTCTTTACCAAGCGATCTGCTGTGTCCAATCACGGCTGATCACAGGAAGAGCCGTTGATTGGCTTTTCCTCACTAGCGTCTGACAGAAGATTGCCTGCTCTCCTGATGGGGGGGGGGTCTGTGCTGATTGTTTATCAGCGCAGCCGCCCTTCGGATGCCGCCCAGGACCACTAGGGATGGCCACTACACTGGACCACCAGGTATGCCCCCTAGACCAACAGGGAAATGCCAATCGGTGCCCATCCACAATGCTTGCCAGTGCCACCCGTAAGTACCCATCATTGCAGCCTTTCGGGGCCACCCATGAGTGCTGACTTATCAGTGAAGGAGAAAATGTACTTATTTACAACATTTTATAACTGAAACAAACTTTTTTTTTTTCTTCAAAATTTTTGGTCAGCAAAAAAACCACACAGGTGATCAAATACCACCAAAAGAAAGCTCTATTTGTGGGTACAAAATGATAAAAAGTCTGGGTACAATGTGCGGTTCCGCACAATTGTCATTTAAACGGTGCAGAAAGCTGAAAATTGGCTTGGTCAAGAAGGGGTTGTATGTGCCTGGTATTGAAGTGGTTAAGGGATATCATTTATAGCAGAAAGTAAATAAATATATATCCTTTTTAGTTGATATAATAAAAAAATAAACTCCAGAGGTGATCAAATACCACTAAAAGAAAGCTCTATTATATAGATTTTGTTTGGGTATAACGTCGAATGCCTGTGCAGTTGTCAAAGTAGCGCAGTGCTGAATAGCAAAACAAATGGCCTGGTCATTAAAGGGGGTAAAATCTTCTGGAGCTGAAGTGATTAAATCTCCTTGGAGGGTCCATGGGCAATGGAGACTGCAGTATTCTAGGGCAGTGTTTTTCAACTCCAGTCCTCAAGGCACACCAACAGGTCATGTTTTCAGGCTTTCCATTATTTTGCACAGGTGATTTGATCAGTTTCACTGCCTTAGTAATCACCACAGTCGTTTCATCTAATGGAAATCCTGAAAACATGACCTGTTGGTGTGCCTTGAGGACTGGAGTTGAAAAACACTGTTCTAGGGAATAGCACTGTGTTGCAGATGTCACTTCACTGAACCTCTAGTCTAGGAGGAGCACACGTATGAGAATGGGACTTTCTACTACGTATCTGCCACAATAAGGCCTGCTTCTCCTAGTTTGCTTTACAGGAAAATATTGTTTATAAATACTGCCTTAAAGAGGAAGTTGAGCCCATTTCAGCAATCAAGGAAGTTGGAAAGATAGATGGTATGTGATAAAAAGGTTACACACATAGGAGTTTAAAAGAAATGCAAATTGGTAGTGAAATGATTGGCCGTTGTAAATCCTTTCCCTGCTTTTGGTTGTATCCAGCTTTACCTGTAAAACACAAAAATATGCTCTACAGACATATTGCTCTGAGAGTTAAAGCGGGGGTTCACCCTTAGAGGGCACTTTTCCCCCTTAGATTCCTGCTCGTTTTTACTAGGGGAATCGGCTATTTATTTTAAAATATGTGCAGTACTTACCCGCTTACGAGATGCATCCTCTCCGTCGCTTCCGGGTATGGGCTTCGGGAATGGGCGTTCCTTCTTGAGTGACAGTCTTCCGAGAGGCTTCCGACGGGCGCATCCATCGCGTCACGATTTTCCGAAAGAAGCCGAACGTCGGTGCGCAGGCGCAGTATAGAGCCGCACCGACGTTCGGCTTCTTTCGGCTACGAGTGACGCGACGGATGCGACCGTCGGAAGGCTGTCACTCAAGAAGGAACGCCCGCTCCCGAAGACCCATACCCGGAAGCGACGGAAGAAGATGCAGCTCGAAAACGGGTAAGTACTGCTCATATTTTAATACAAATAGCCGATTCCCCTAGACCGAACGAGCAGGAAGCTAAGGGGATAAAAAAATTTTTTTTACAAATGGGTGAACTCCCGCTTTAAGTAATAATAAAAAAATGTAGTCCTACCTTCACTGCCAGAGTTAAATATGCTTGTTAAAGTGATTCTACAGTGTTTGTTATTTAAAAAATGAAAAACTGTTTAGAACCACTTTAGTATAGGAATAAAGCTATGATACTTTATTCCTCACTCCACCGTCCATCGGTGCTCTCCTTTTCTCACTGACTCTCAGGCTTGTCTGCTTTGGGTCTATTGTGCTACTGTTATATGTCGGTGTTTTAAATATGTAATGTGAGCTGCAAGTCTGCCCTTGGGTGAGTCGGGGGTTAAAGTGTTGTTGACTCCCCCGGGGGTTCATAGCGCTGCCCCTAGTGGCCGGCTATAAATACAAGGGGAGGCAGCTGAGTTGGCGTGCCAAGCATGGGAATAGCAAGAGGGAATCGATGCGTTATGTGAGACACTTCTACCTCACCTTCGTTCCCCTGGTGGGTGCTCAATTTGTGTACTGAAGGCAGACACAATTATTATGGGCTCTTGCTTTAAGGGACTTTAAATTACAAGCTATGATGTCTAGGGGAGCAGCCAGATGTTATGTTACACTAAGAGGAATACACAGAAATATCTGTATGGAAGATAATGGCAGTAATCTATTTTCTGAGAAGCCTTCTAGTAAAGTAATAAAGTGGAACTTTAGTCATAAAATGAAAGTGTTACTAAACCCACAACAGTAAAATCGGTTTGTAAATGCAGCATAGCATGCTTGTTGTACTCACTGGGAGCTTAAGGGGTTAATCCTCTGCATTGTGTAAAACGGCTGTTTTATCCTGTATGCTTCCCCTCCTGCACTGTCTATTTGGGGGTGGCCAGCTAACACAGGCAGGGTAGCCAACCTGCACATGCTCAGTTGTGTCTTTTACGCTGTTGAGAACAGTTACTCATTTCAGGAATAGTTGAGTCACATGATATTGACATTATTATTATTTAAGTACTTGTATAGCGCCGTCAATTTACGCAGCGCTTTTACATGTACATTCACATCGGTCCCTACCCTCAAGGAGCTTACAATCTAAGGTCCCTAACTCACATTCCTATACTAGGGCCAATTTTTAGACGGAATGTCTTTGGAGTGTGGGAGGAAACTGGAGTACCCTGAGGAAACCCACACCAGGCATAGGGAGAACATGCAAACTCCAGGCAGGAAGTGTCATGGTCGGGATTCGAACCAGTGACGCGACATCACACATGTGGGCGTGTATACAGGCTGCAATGAAAATCTCATTCCTGAACTCTCAACACTGGAGGAACGGTGCAGTTCATCACTGACCGTGGTATACAGATCAACTAAAAAGGTATAAAGTGGCAGTATTTTGATGTAAAAATATTTATAAGCTGTGGGCACGGTGGGGGGGATGAACTATTTTTCATATTACTGGGTTTAGTAACACTTTAAGTCCTGCTTTTACAGATATAGCTATGTAAAGCCTTTATAATAAGTGCCTATACTTTTTACAATCCAGTAATTCACTGTCTCACCCTGCTCTGCACATGCTCAGTTGCTCTCTATTTTTAGGCATTGTGCTGAATTTGCAGAGGCCAATCTGCTGACAGTCTAAAGATTTACTGCTGTTTAGGGGCTCTGGGTTTCACCAAAATGGCAACCTCCATCAAGAAGAAACAGGAAAACTGCTGGAGGTAATGTACAGCTCACATTAGTTTTGGTAGCATAACTTATTAATGTGGAATGTGTGATCCTTGCTAAAGAACGTTATTTTTTTTTTTTATTAAAGTTCTAGGGACACAGCCTGGAAGTTAGACAATGGAGTGAGGCCGGGGGAGCTTCCTAATATCAAAGTAAAACATAAAGATCAAGATCAATGTCACTGGGAATAAGGTAACTGGGCTGGTGGAGTCAAGTACCAGCTATGAAATGCTGGACTGGTCATGCAGCAGGGTGGAAGCTTGCCAGAGAAAGGAATAAAGTATGGAATTCACTTTTTTTCCCCTTCATCCAAGCATTGAACTCTTGAAGGTGCCCCACTGCAAGATTATTGTGCCCAGGGTTGGGCTTCCATCTCTAGCCAATCTTTTATTTTTAATTTGGGTTAGAGTAGGGAATTAAATCCCCTAACAGTATTGTTGCTGTTTGTGTTTTCTTTGGGACAATTCTCTTTCCCAGAGAGTAGAAATCTCTCCAAAGTGGCATGAAATTCTTTGTTTACCAAAATAAGTGTCTAAGATTTCCCCTCACCATCACCATGTCACTTTTTTTTATTTATTTTTTATGCTAAAAATGTGGATAGCCCACTTTCTGTACCAGTGACAATTGTAGAGAAGATGAAGAGATGCATTTTTAATATCTGAATAGTGAAAGTTGCGCTCTTGTCTTTTTTTTTTCTTTTTAAGATACTAAAACTATAACGGCCACAAGGGGGCGCAATAGTGTCAGCACTCTATTAGAAGACCGTTATAGGAGTGTATTAGAGGAGGATAGTGATTTTAATGCTGCAAAAATCTCTACTTTATATAATATAGTTTTTTTTAAGAAATTGTTATACAGAATTATAGAAATATGTAAAATATTGGGATCCAATGGTTTAGAAATGATCTTGGTAAATAAAATCTGTTAAAGTGCCACTCGATTTGGACTTCGGGGGGGAGGGGGGGATATTAGACAATTGTCCCTTTTGCCTCCCTTTAAAGAGGGGGTTCACCCTAAAAAAAAAAAAAAAAATTCTAGCATTAAATCAAGCATAGTAGCGCGAGCTACAGTATGCCTTTATTTTATTTTTTGGCCCCGTACTCAGTTTAATCCCGTAGTGAAGTTTCAGACTTTACTCAGGGAATGGGCGTTCCTATGCATAGGGAAAATGATTGACGGCCGGCTATGGCGCGTCACGCTTCTCCGGAAATAGCCGAAATAGGATATGGCTCTTCACGGCGCCTGCGCCTAGAGCAGTGTTTCTCAATTCCAGTCCTCAGGCCCCCCCAACAGGTCAGGTTTTCAGGATTTCCATTATTTTGCACAGGTGATTTGATCAGTTTCACTGCCTTAGTAATCACCACAGCCTTTTCATCTGAGGGAAATCCTGAAAACCTGACCTGTTGGGGGGGCCTGAGGACTGGAATTGAGAAACACTGCCCTAGAGACCTACTCCGGCTATTTCCGGAGAAGCGTGACGCGCCATAGCCGGCCGTCAATCATCTTCCCTCTCCATAGGAACGCCCATTCCCCGCGGGGAGTCTGAAACTTCACTATGGCATTAAACAGTGAGTACGGCCGCCAAAAATAAAAATAAAGGCATACTGTAGCTCGCGCTACTATGCTTGATTTAATGGTAGATTGTTGTTATTAAGGGTGAACCACCGCTTTAAGTGCAGCACTGTGTACAAGTAATGATAAAATTGAAATATGGAATCCATTACTTCTACTCTCTATAAGGAGGAAAATGTTAAAAGTAGATGAAAACCCAAGTACTAAAATTTCATATTGTTAAAATGATTTTAAAATATTTCTAAAAAAAATGCCTGGTAGTCCTGCCATGACTGTCCTGGTTCAGGCACTTCTTGTTAATCGTCTGTCCCCATGTCCCTCTTCTGCATTGTTACACAGTCTCCCAAAACACAGTCCACGGTGGTTGCTCGAGCTCATGCCTGTAAACAGGAAGTAGCTGTAAAAAGGCTTTGTGAGATTAGTAGCACTGAACTGCCACAAGCTATGAAAAACAGATGGTACACACGATCGGTTTTTCCGACGGGAAAACTGCCATATTTGCTGTTGGTCGGGAAAACTGGTCGTGTTTATGCTCCATAGCAGTTTTCTGTTCTCTTTTTTTCCCGCCGCATTTTTCTTCGTTTTTTTGCTCAGCAGTTTTCCTATGGGAAACACAGCAGTGAAGCATACATACGGCTGGTTTTCCTGACCAAAGCGGTCATGGCAGTTTTCCTGTCGGGAAAACCGGCCGTGTGTACACGGGAAAAGCAACCGAGCGGGTTTTTCCCGGCAGACTTTTGACCGCCGGGAAAACCGATCGTGTGTACGAGGCATAAGTCTAACTGCTGGGAAAATGAGGGTATGACCTGCTATGCTGGATTTGCACTGTTGTATTGCAATAATGCATGCATTATCACTTGCAGCTATGCAAACTCATTTAGGGTAAATACCCTTTAATTGGAAATAATTGCTTATTTAAAAAAAATAAAAGTTACATTTAATTAAATAAATACAATGATTATTGCTTCCGGGAACGATGATCTTGTCCCAACTGAGTATATAAAGATTGGTCCCCAAATCAAAACTCCGAAAAACAGGGGGGAAGTGGGCAATTGGACTATCACGGTACAGATAAGATGAAGTGAGGTATAAATGCACATGTATAGAAAAATAACTAAATTTTTTTAATAAAAATCAATAAAAGACATTCATATATAGTTAAAAACATTTGGTGGCAGATCACATATAGAAGAATCCCCAGGTGTGGGAAAAAATCCCAATGGGACATGGGTCGCAAAGGGCATCTCTACTAGTTTGGCGGTGTAAAGCGCTTCATCAGGAGAATGTCTGCAAACGATTAATAATTTCATCAGAGAACTATACAATGAAAAATTCAAAAATACAGTCTCATACATAAAAACAAGAACCAATGTATATTGAGGGGAAAAAAATAATCAAAGCTGCTTACCTAAAGCCCCTAATAGACCCGGGACACTAAAGAACCACAATAGGAGGTCCCCCACGGCGGACATGGGGGGACGTGCCATGGATGGACTGACTGTCCAAATGATTGAAAGAAGGTGTCAATGATTGTTAAGACAATTGATATAAATAACCAACGGATAGGGACGAGTGAGGAGGAGTGGTGAGGCGTATAGGAGTGATACAGGGGAGTGACCAAGGGAGAAAAAAAACATGATAAAACATAATGGGGTAGATTCAGGTACCCGCGCTTTATGTTACGGCAGCGTATTGTATTTACGCTACGCCGACGCAACTTACAGGAGCAAGTGCAGTATTCACAAAGCACTTGCTCCGTAAGTTGCGGCAGGATAGCGTAAATGGGGCCGGCGTAAGCCCGCGTAATTCAAATGTGGAAGGGGGGGCGTGTTTTATGCTAATGTGTTATGACCTGACGTGATTGACGTGTTTTACGAACGGCGCATACGCTGTCCGTGTACATATGCCAGTGTGCATTGCTCTCAAGTACGCCGCAACGACGTATTGGTTTCGACGTGAACGTAAATTACGTCCAGCCCTAATCGCGAACGACTTACGCAAACGACGCAAACAATTCAAATTTCGAAGCGGGAACGACGTCCATACATAACATTGGCTGCGCCACCTAATAGCAGGTGCACTGTTACGCCGAAAACGACTTACGCAAACGACGTAAAAAACTACCGCTGGGCGCACGTACGTTTGTGAATCGGCGTAACTAGGTCATTTGCATAATCTACGACGGGAGCGCCACCTAGCGGCCAGCGTGAGAATGCACCCTAAGATACGACGGCGTAAGAGACTTATGCCAGTCGTATCTTAGGCTAATGTTGGCATATCTTGCTTTCTGAATACAGAAAAAAGATACGCCCGCGCAGATTTGAATTTACGCGGCGTATCTATAGATATGCCAGCGTAAATTCTCTCTGAATCTACCCCATTGAGTGTGTGGAAGTGATTGAAGAAGGAATGGAAGACATGCCTGGGATAGGGTATGTGAAGTGATATAAGGCCAGAAAAGGGTGATATGATGATGAGATGGGTGTTTCCCAACTGAAACAGTCATTTTTCACACTTGCCTTCTGGTTAATACTATCAAGTGATGAAAATTACTTTTATATTGTAAGATCACATTGATGCATATACATTCTTTTTTCACATTTTAACAACAATCCATATGGAACTATCCATAATAAAAGGAGATGGTGTGCAAATGCTTCCTGCAAAGGTCCCAAGACCGGAAGCAACTTCTGTATTGCATGTACCAGCGTGAAGTACATATAATTCTGAGACTGTGTATTGACTACAGCGCCCTGCATAGTACTGCAGGAGTTTTTGGGCTATGAACCATGAAAGTTTAGGGCAGCACAGTGGCTTAGTGGTTAGCAATTCTGCCTTGCAGCACTGGGGTCCTTGTTTGAGTTTGCATGTCCTTTCACTCTCTGAAGACATGCTGGTGGCTTAATTGGCCCTAGTATGGGCAAATGTTTACATGTGAGGTAGGGACCTTAGATTGTAAGACCCTTGAATGCAGGGACCACTGTGAATGCATGTACAGTATCTAAATCGCTGCATGAACTGTTGTTTCTTTATAAGCACCTGTAATAAATACCTAATAAGTAAGCCTCTCACCCCATCTTCATTCCCCATGGCCTCCAGAGGTAGCAGCACATGCTACAAATCACAGGGGCATTTTGCTGTGGGCCTGTACCCACTTCTATTAAAAATTGCTGATTCTACAGGCCGAAAATAATAAATAAAAAAAACTGTATACTTTTCTGTGCATTATGCTTAGAGCGTAACTAAGACAGAATCTGACATATGAAATGTGCTTAGCAGATACTCTACATGTGTGTATGCAGGTATATAGAGTCTTGAGTTGCCATGGTAACCGAACATCATTGTCCTTTGAAAATACAGACTGTTGCATGGAAAGCATAGGACCCCTTCCACACTGAGGAGTTTTTCAGGCGGTACAGCGCTAAAAATAGCGCTGCTATACCGCCTGAAGAACTCCTGCCCAGCAACCTCAATGTGAAAGCCGGAGGGCTTTCACACTGAGGCGATGCGCTGGCAGGAGTTAAAAAAAATCTCCTGCAAGCAGCATCTTTGGAGCGGTATGTATACCGCTCCTTCCCATTTAAAACAATGGGAAACTGCGGCAATACCGCCCGCAATGCGCCTCTGCAGAAGCGCATTGCGGGCGGTATTGACCCTTTATCGGCCGCTAGCGGGGGTTAATACCGCACCGCTAGCGGCTGAATCCCCCGGCAATTACGACGGTATAGCGTCGCTATACCGCCACCGTGGCTCCCGCCCCAGTGTGAAAGGGGCCGAAGGATGGAGGTACGAATATTGGAGACAACCTATAACACATAGAGATCTTTTTCTTCCCTTCACCTAAGTCATGTTTTCTTAACAAAAACAGCTCTGCCTTCCTAGAAAAAAAAAGCTGATCATGGAAAGAAGGAATATAACATGATGATCTTTGTCTGTAATATCTACCACATTTTCTCCTTGGTATAGGCTCTAAAAGAACTCGGGGTGCCTGAAAGGAAATTAGAAGCTTTCACCTTTTTTCACTGCTTATAGGGAGCTGTAGATATAAGGAAGGCTGTGTCCATCCATTTTTTTTTTACATATTTCATATTTCATTTCTTTATTAACTTAAGGTCGTGCTTAAAAAAAATGATATTTCATTCAAGTAAATATGAAAGATTGGATTTTAATAATATGCATTCTTATATCCAGCCAGCAGGTGGCGCTTTAGGCTCCTGTTCAAATTTTTCCAGGTTTTTAACCTGCAACAAGTAAGGGCTGTGTAATAGCCCTTACCCCCTCCCATGCTATCCTAAATCAGTGGGTAACAAAAAAAAAAAGAGAAGGAATTTACCTTTCATGTTCTGAGTATGAATAATGCTGGAGAAGTTAGTGAGCATATATTTGCAATTATTTTAGCCCCACAGACTCAACAGCACTGCACATTTCTGATCAGGATTTTGTATGATGATAATCTTTCTTCATATGAATCCCAAGAAGTAGAATAATTTACATCAAATTCTTCCATCTGTCCCAAGGCAGCCACCTTTAGTATTTACAGCTATTGTGATGTGTATACTCCTTGTGTGTACTTCTCCCGTTTAACTGATGTCAGATCACAACAGAGGCTCATCATCAAGATTAGCCTATAGATTGTGCTGGAACATCAGATACTGGGAACTGTCTTTATTAAAGCTGAATTCCAGATATGGATATTTTATACATTTTTACAGTGGTCCAGTTTGAAGCAATGTAACATGTATATGAAATATCTGGTTGATGCCTCTAGAAGCTGTAAATTACTGAAGAAGACACCGTTACTCCATTGCTGATCTCCAGTTGCTTCTGGGTCCCATGCTGTGTGGCCAGCATGATGATGCATTGTGAACAGGGGGTCAGCCGTTCGGCACGGGTGCCATTCAGAGAATGCTTCGCATTTTCTGTATCAATGAAAAGCGTACTTTGATTAGATAAGATGGAGTGTGTGAGGTCACTGCAGATCTCTTCATTGAGCCCTTAAAGTGTAACGGTGCTTTGTTTTTCTTAATTCTGTCCCTATCCCCCTTGTCACCATACACTTTACAGTCTGGATGTACAATCAACTTTTGATTTATTAAAACTATGTAATATAGGGACCTACCCGAACCTTGAGGGCCAGAAACAGATGGGTCTTAAAAAACCCTGGGTGGGGTGGGTATACCAGGCTCCACATACCTCTGCATGCTACTATTGGGGGCCTGGAGATTCTTCTCCTGGCCTTCTATATCCCCCCCCCATTCCAATTTGACATGCTGCGGCGGGGGGTGGCCTTTATGGCCCTGCACCCCTCGGTACCTGCCATTTGGGCAGGTGACTTTAACATGGTTATTGCCCCCGAGCCTGGACAGACTGAGCCCAGCTGCCCCCCGTCAGGGACTACCAGATTTGGGAAAAATTCTAGTAGAATTTGCCCTCACTGACACATGGCGATACAAACACCCGACACAATCAGGCTTCTCCTGTTTCAAGAAGAAAAAGAGAATCAAACCCATAGGGGAATGACAAAAAAGAGTCAGTGGAAGGGGGGAGAGGGCGGGGGGGGGGGGGGGGGAGAGTTGAGGCCCCGTGCCCCTTAATGCAGTCCACAAGACCACATCTAAGTTGCGATCGACCTGGGATCATTGGTCAGGTAACAGATCCATGGGTCCCAGACTTTATGGAACAGCTTTATCTTGTCCTGTGTGATTGCCGTTAACTGTTCATTCAGCATAAGCCAAGACAGTTTATGTTTAAGTTGATCAAATGGTAAAGCAGCAGACTTTCAGTTTCTCGCTATAGTTATTTTTGCTGAGATAAATATAAATGTTACCAGCCGTCTTTGGGATCCAAATGCTTCAGATACCCTACCCCCCCAGGAGCGCATGTTTTGAAGATTTAACTAAATTAATCTGGGTAAGGGAGTAGATGAAATTATACACCCTGATCCAGAATTTCCGGACCTTGGGGCATGTCCACCACACATGGTAGGTGGAGCTCGTCTGACCACATCCCCGAAAGCACTCCTGAGTGGCACCAGGCACAAAGGCGGCCAGTCTAGCTGGAACCATATACCATCTCAACAAGACCTTGTAGTTAGCCTCTATAATGGAAGTATTCATGATCGATCGAGATGCTGATTCCGACAGCTTATGCCACTCATCAATTTCTATTGTTTCCTGAAGATCCTGCTCCCATTGAAGCATATAGCTCAGCTTTTTCGAGACATATGTCAGGATAGAGTATATAGTGGAAATGTGGCCTCTGACTTTATCATATTGCGTACACATATGCTCCATGGAAGTCATAGTTACTAGATCACCTTTACGAGCTACAGCTTGCAGAAAATGGTACAATTGCGTAAATCTGAAACGTTCTGCTACTGGCATTTGATATTTCTCTATTAAAGTTCTTTCCGATAATATCCCTTTATGATCACAAAGATCAGCTATTCGTATTAGGCCCTTGTTAGTCCACCATTCAAACACTAGGGGAGAGAGGCCCGGGGTGAAATCTCTATTTTTCAATAAGGGGGCTAGCGGATTGTGGGGGGACTTAAATTTCCTGGACCTTGAGAGCCTGTCCCAAATTTCCAGCGAAAAGGAAAGAGTAGGACAAAGTATGATCGGTCTCTCCTTCATAGGAAGCCACACAATGTGAGAGATTTAATTCCGGGCGACAGGAATAAGATTCCATAGCCATCCATATGGCATTGGGTTTTTGGGAATGGAACCTTGTGAGTTGGGCCAGCTGGGCCGCATGGAAGTATTTTATTAGATCAGGCAGTCCCAGACCCCCTTTTTGTTTTGGAGTATACAGGGTTCCCCTATTCACCCTAGGCCTCTTATCACCCCAAATAGAATCTTATTTTGGAAAGGTTTGGAGGTCAGATCGAACTAGTGACACAGGCAAGGTACGAAATAAGTATAAAACCTTTGGTAATACATTCATTTTTATCGAGTGCAGTCTGCCGAACCACGACGGGGGGGTGAATCTGCCACCTAGCTAGGTCATCGGTCAGGCGTTTGAACAAGGCAGGGTAGTTCCTTCTATACAACGTTTGAATAGATTAAGTCAAATTTATACCAAGATAAGGAAGAGCTTCTGGCTCCCACCGAAATTGGTACATGCGCTCAAGAGACTCCTGGGTGGATTTCAGTAACGAGATATTAAGTGCTCTGGACTTGTTATGATTATTTCGTAGACCTGATATCTCTGAAAATGGATGTAAAATTGCGTATAGGTTGGGGAGGGAAGTAATAGGCGACGATAGTGCCAATAGAAGGTCGTCTGCGAAGAGCAAGCACTTATGCTCGTCGTCTCCACAGACGATGCCCTTGACATCTGAACTCGAACGGATCCTGATTGCCAACGGCTCTATTGCAAGAGCGAATAGCAGCAGGGATAATGGGCATCCCTGCCTTGTTCCCCTTCTAATAGCAAAGGGTGGGGATGAGTATCCCCTTAGCCTTAATGACGCTGAAGGAGAATCGTACAGCGTTCGCAGGAGGACCAGAAAGCGCTCGCCAAAACGACGTAATACATCATATACATACTCCCACGAAAGGGAATCGAACGCCTTCTGGATGTCCAACTAAAGCAGCATTCCCCGTCTAGGTCCCTTACAGTCCCAGTCAGACTGGATTGCCGAAATTAAATTTATAATCCTACGAGTCTGATCGGAGGCCTGACGATTTGGAACAAAACCAGCCTGATCTGGATGAATGTAGTTTGGGAGAAAGGTATTCAATCTAAAAGCTAACACTTTTGTCAATATTTTTAGATCTGTATTGATCAAGGAGATTGGGCGATAATTAGCACAATCTCCATGATCTTTTCCCGGTTTTGGTATAACGTGCAGATACACTGCGTTTTCGTGATCAGGAATTGCGTTTCCCCTCCTTAGGTCATTAAAATAGGAACATAAATGAGGCGCAAGAATCTCAGTGTATTTCCTATAATAATGAATTGGCCAGTGAAGCCGTCCGGTCCCAACATAATTTCCGATTCTGTGAATTCCTTATCCATTAGTTACACATGAGCCTGGGTAAGTTGGGGTAGTTGCATATTGCGGAAAAACTGTTCCGCTTTAGATGTCGCATAATTAGTTGGTGGGTTGTAAAGTTTAGCATAGAATTTTTGAAATTCCCTGAGAATGGATTCAGGGTTCTGGATGGGGTGTCCAGAGGGCAGTCTCAATTTAGGCAGCGGTAAAACGTATTGTCGGGGTACTAGTTTCCTAGCTAACATAGAAATGGGTTTGTATCCCATTGTGTAATATTTATGCTTAGACCAGCTAATATGCTTCTCCGCTTGGGTGGTCAGACTAAGATTCAGTGCCAGCCTCGCCTCATCTATCTAATGTCGGTCTGGGGAGTTCTACGCTGTTCCTCCATTAATTCGTCTAGGTCTGCCTCCAATTGCCTAACCGTTTGCTCTTGGTTCCTTTTAACTCTGGCAGCCAATTGAATCAGTTTACCCTGTACCGTAACTTTGTGAGCCACCCAATTAATGGCAGGGGAGGTGTCAGATGCTTTGTTATTCCTAAAATAATCCTGTAGCTCCCTTTCAATCTCGGCGTAGAGTAAGGGGTCATTCAATAGACTAGCATTAAGTCTCCATGGGGAAGGGCTAGGTTTAGACCATAATCCCTTTACAGATAATTTAATCGGAGAGTGGTTAGACAGTATCTTAACCAACGTTATATAGGGAAGTAAAGGGGTACGCACTAAGATGTGATCTATCCGGGAATAAGTGTGGAACCTGATTTGGGCGAGGTGTCGGGTGAGGACTGGGAGGAGGCTCTCGCCAATTGTAGAACTGTCTCTCCCAAGATTTCTGACCGCCTCACCCACCTATATATCCTTCACCGATCATACCTGACGCCCTACCATGCCTCTAGATTCAGACCTGGATACAACCCCAACTGCCCCCGATGCGACCATTTCAGCACCACTTTCTACAATCTCCTCTGGACATGCCCCTGCCTACAAGGGTTCTGGACCCAGGTGGTCCGGTTCCTTCACGACCGCATGGGCTCCCCGCTGTCTCTCTGCCCCCGTCAATGTGTACTTGGGGCTTCATTCACTCCCTGAAGCCGAAAAGTACTTAAATATATTTTTACAGGAAACACTATTCCTTGCTAGGCTCCAGATAGCTAAGACATGGATGAGGGGACCCCCCCCCCCCCCCACGCTCCAGCAGTGGATCAGAGCTGTTAACAACACTCCTACCCTTCAAAAAGCTACGCTATGTCCATAGGGGATGCCCGGACAAATACCACAAGGTATGGGATAGATGGCTGGGGGACGCTTCTACCTGTGATGTGCCTGACTAGTCGTGCTGCTCCTTGGTGGCCCCGGGTGCCCCCCCCCCTCCCTGCTGTCCCTGCACCGCTCTGCCCTCTTCTATGCTGTAATATGTATACACATGTAATGTTACTTTTTGCCACGCCGGTATGTACATCAATGGGTTTTATCCGTAATTGTAGTGCTTGTTGCACTAGATACTCGTTTGTTTGTATATTTTCTCTATGCTCAATAAACATTGTTTTGATCAAAAAAAAAAATTACACTTACAGGGGCAGATCCACGTACAGCAGCGCATTTATCCGCCGGGCGTAGCGTATCTAAGATACACTACGCCGCCGTAACTTACTTTTTTTTTTTCAAATCCACAAAGAATCCGCGCCATAAGTTACGGCGGTGTAGTGTATCTTTGGCGGCGTAATGGCGCGGCATTCAAATCTCTGTGATGGGGGCGTGTTTTATGCAAATACGTCGTGACCCGACAAACATTTTTTTTTAACTGCGCATGCACCGTCCTCGGGGGTATCCCATGCTCGAAATTAACCGGGAACAAGCCAATGCTCACGACGGTGACGTCATTCTACACAAATCCCTATTCGCAAACGACTTACGCAAACAACGTAAAAAATTCAAAATGCGAGGCGGGAACGACGGCCATACTTAACATTGAGTACGCCTCATAACAGTAGCTTTAACTATACGCCGGAAATGAGTTGTAAAGGAAAAAAATGTTTTCCCTAAATAGCTTCCTTTACCTGTTCTTCTACAGGAAGTGAGTATTTCTCAGAAGAAATAAGGACATTTAAAAGCAAAATCGAAGGATGAGGTAAGTGAAGGAGGACTGCACTAAGGTAAAGAAAGCTATTTAGGGGGGGGAAAATGTACCTTTACAACTCCTTTAAGCACCACTAAGGGACAGATTTCAGCCTTGGCTGTTTTCTTTTAATGAACCTTGGCGACCCATTCACTGGTGGGTACATTTGTGCAGGGGGTTCGACATGTGATTCCACCAATTAGACCACCGCTTCCTCCATGGGATTTGAACCTGGTGCTCTCTTCAGGAGCCTCCTTTTGAGAACATCAGAGAAATTCCTCTCTTGACACAATCTCAGAAAGTGGCCATTACATCTGTCAGACGAGTTTCTGAGTTGGCGGCCTTGTCTTGCAAGTCACCTTACTTGGTACTCCGCAGCCTTCTTTTCTTCCGAAGGTGGTTTCAGCTCTTCACCTAAATGAGGATATTGTACTTCCTTCTTTGTGTCCTTGGCCGTCGCATCCCAAAGAGGCTGCTTTACATACCTTAGACGTGGTACGTGCCTTGCGGGTGTACCTGTCTGCTACGGCTCCGTTCCGGAGGTCTGACTCACTGTTTGTGTCAGTGTCTGGTCCACAAAAGGACCTGGCGGTCTCGTCTGCCACCATTTCTCTGTGAATCAGGCAGACCGTCATCCAGGCTTATGCCCTTAAGGGAGGGGTGCCTCCTTTTACTGTCACGGCGCATTCGACCAGGGCTATTGGTGCCTCCTGGGCTTTCCGACATCAAGCATCTGTCTCACAAGTGTGTAAGGTGGTGGCGGCGACTTGGTAGTTTTTTTTTTTTTTTTTTTTTTTTTTTTTACACTGCTTGGGGACGTCCCACAAGTCAAGAATATAAGGAGCTGCGTCCATCCATGGACAAAAAGAGAAAATAGGATTTTTTGTACTCACCGTAAAATCCTTTTCTCTGTTGTCCATGGACAGATACAGCACCCACCCCTCCTTTTTAAGTTTGTACTGATTTTTTACGAACTGAGCTTCTGACTGCAGAGCGGAGGGTTATGTGTGGAGGGACCGCCCCCCTGGCTGTTCAACTCTAAAGTAACATGTATTTAAATATTGAACATGTTCTGTCTAGTCCTCTTCTATAGAACAGGAACATAACCCACAAGTCAAGAATATAAGGAGCTATGTCCGTCCATGGACGGCAGAGAAAAGGATTTTATGGTGAATACAAAAAATCCTATTATTTTTTTTATTAAAAAAATAAGACAACAAAGTTAGCCCACCAATTTTTTTTTTATATTATGAAAGTTAACATTACGCCGATAACTATACCCAACATGTCATGTTTCAAAATTGCGCCCACTCGTGGAATGACAACAAACTTTTACCTTTACAAATCTCCCTAGGTGATGATGAAAAATGTATCGCTGTGATGCCTCACTTGTGGTTTGAACATTGTTTTCACTCACGTGTGGTTTTCACCGTTTCGACCTGTTAAATATGAGATCAGGGGTCAAAAATTTCATAAAAAAAATTCTCCTTTAAAAGCATTGGTCAGAAGTGATGTTTGATGTCGCTTACGTCAGTCAATGCTATGGAGCCGAGTGGGGGCCATCTTCCCCTCACTCGGGAGCCAGCCAAGCAGGGGAAAGGACCCAATTGTCTCCGCCGCTAACGGTGGCTCTGGTAAGCGGCGGAGACCACCGGAGTGCGGCAGGAGGGGAGCCCTCTCCCACCACCGATAAAAGTGATTTTGCTGTAAATCTGCCACAGAGACCACTTTTATCTAAAGGAGGACCGTGCACTGAAGAAGAGGATACCGGGGTTATGGCAGCTAGCTGCTGCCATAACAACGATATTTCTCTTCAAAATGCTGCCGTATAATGACGGTGGGTGGTCCGTAAGTGGTTAATGAGTGAAATAAGTATTTGATCCCCTATCAATCAGCCAGATTTCTGGCTGCCAAGTGTCTTCTATACAGGTAACAAGCTGAGATTAGGCGCACTCTAAGGGAGTGCTTGTAATCTCAGCTTGTTACCTGTATAAAAGACGTCCACAAAAGCATGGGTATTCCAGCATGGCAATGACCCAAAACACACGGCCAAGAAAACAAAGGAGTGGCTCAATAAGAAGCACATTAACCACTTCCAGCCCGGCCTATAGCAGAATGATGGCCTGGAAATTGTTCACTCATCCTGACTGGGTATGATGTCCAGCAGGATAAGCCGCACGGCGATCGGTGGTGTGGTGCGTCAGTCTGATACACTGCATCTCCGATCTAGGTAAAGAGCCTCTGACAGAGGCTCTTTACCACGTGATCAGCGGTGTCCAATCACAGGAAAAGCCGCGTATCAGCTTTTGCTCTATTCGCGCTGACAGACGCCAGTAGAGGAAAGCCGATCGGCTGCTCTCCTGACAGCAGGGTCTGCACTCATTAATTATCAGTGCAGCCCCCCTCCTAGAGGATGGCAATAATTGCCCATTAGGGATGGCACTCTGTGCCCATCAGTGATGCCTAACCGTGCCACCTATATGTGCCCTCCAGTGCCCCCTATGAGTGCCCATCAATGCTGCCTCATCAGTGAAGGAGAAAACTTGATTATTTACAAAGTTTTGTAACAGAAACATAGAAAAAAATGTTGTTTTTTATTTTAAAAAAAAAAAAAAAAACCTGAAAGACCACCAAAGGAAAGCTCTATTTGTGGGAAAAAAAATATAAACATTATAAAAATTATAAACATGACCGCGCAATTGTATTTCAAAATGTGAGAGCGCTGAATGCTGAAAATTGGTCTGGGCATGAAGGTGTATAAGTGCCCTGTATTGAAGTGGTTAAAGGTCTTGGAGTGGCCTAGCCAGTTTCCAGACTTTAATACCATAGAAAATATGTGAAGGGAGCCAAAGGTTCAAGTTACCATCAGCCTCAGATCTTAATGACTTGGAGAGGATCTGCAAAAAGGAGTGGGACAAAATCCCTACTGAGATGTGTGCAAACCTCGTGGCCAACTACAAGAAACATCTGACCTCTGTGATTGCCAACAAGGGTTTTGCCACCAAGTACTTTGTTTTGCGAAGGGGTCAAATACTTATTTGACTCATTAAAATTCCAATTACATTTTTTACTTTTTTAAATGTGTTTTTCCTGTTTGGTATTCTGTCTGCCACTGTTAAAATACCATTAAAATTATAGACTGATCATTTCTTTGTCAGCGGGCAAACGTAAAAAATCAGCAGGGGATCAAATACTTTTTTTTCCCCTCACTGTAGCATATCCTGTCTTTCACTGAATGGGGTGATGTCATGTGACACATTCCGGCTGGGTGATTCATTTTGTGTATGTGCCTGTGTCACAGTGCCTTAGAGGAAAGAATAGAAGTGTGTATAGGGGAAATGGAATGAAAGGAAGAGAGGAAAGAGCACAGACAGAAAGGTAAATGATGACAAAAGGAGTTTTGCACATCAAAGTGTTGGCCTCCCAATCCACATATAGGCAAAGCCCTGTGAATGCAGCTGTTCTCCCAGGAGAACACATACACACCTTCAAATTCCCATTTGAAAATCCCTTCTCCACACACTGGCTGCTCTGCATGATACCGTGGTCCTGTGCAAATAGTGAGAGGACCTGTTATTCTTAAGGCCATTACTCCATCTACTATTAATTACCTGTCCGTGGTTAAATCGGAACAGATAAACTGGCATTCCGAAAAAGGACTCATCTAAAAATACTTTTTATAAATGAAAGGGTCAATCCATCCAAAAGTTATATTTTAGCTATAGACCAGGGCTCATGATGAAAGTCAACCCCTGGGTTCTTTTAGGTCAGTGGTCTCCAAACTGCGGCCCGGGGGCCAGATGTAGCCTTTTGCTTGATTTTATCCGGCCCTTGGGGTGCTTTTTTATTCATTGGCCCCAATGATGGGGCAGAATTCCTCCCAATGACACTAATGATGGGGCAGAATTCCTCCCAATGACACCAATGATGGGGCAGAATTCTTCCCAATGATAGGGCAGAATTCATCCCAATGACACCAATGATGGGGCAGAATTCCTCCCAATGATGGGGCAGAATTCCTCCCAATGAAAGGGCAGAATTCCTCCCAATGATGGGGCAGAATTCCTCCCAATGACACCAATGATAGGGCAGTATTCCTCCCAGTGATGGGGCAGAATTTCTCCCAATGACACCAATGATGGGGGATTTTGTACTCCTGATGGCCACAGTCCGGCCCCCTTAAAGTTTGAAGGACAGTAATGCGGCCCTTTGTTTAGAAAGTTTGGAGACCCCTGTTTTAGGTCTTGAACACTCCAAATACAAGTTATTTTTATTATTACACGTATTTATATAGAGCTGAGAATTTTATGCAACATACAGGTTGGGCCAAAAGTAGGTAGACAGATCATGAAATTTTATTTCATTTTCTTTATTATTATTATTCTTTTCATTTATTAGGTATTGGGAACAACGGCAGGATTGGACCAGGCAACTTGACAGCATTAACTAGCTGCCACACACAGATATATTTTTTGGCACATAGTAACAGATACGGTGTTTAAAAGTAAGCCCCACACAGTGGACACATTGAAGGAGTTTCTCCCACAAACATTTTTCCACATGGATGATAAACAGAATGAGCTTTAGGCCCTGTACACACGATCAGTCCAAACTGATGAAGGTCCGTTTCATCAGTCCAAACCGACCGTGCGTGGTCAGTTATCCTTCGGTCTAAAAATGTAGAACTTGCTTTAAAATTGAACTGATGGACTGATAACCGATAGGTCAAAACCGATGGTTAGTACGTAAAAGCATCGGTTCAAAACCCGCGCATGCTCAGAATCAAGTCGACGCATGTTTGGAAGCATTGAACTTCGTTTTTTTTCAGCATGTCGTTGTGTATTACGTCACCGCATTGGACTCGATCGGTTTTTGAACTGATGGTGTGTAGGCACATCAGACAGCTTCATCGGTTAACCGATAAAACGGACCTTCAGTCGGTTTTCATCAGTTTGGACTGATCGTGTGTACAGGGCCTCACAGTGTTGGGGAGAGGATCTAGCTATGTTGCATATTGAATGGAGGATATTTCAAGCATCTCAGGCCGGCCAAAGAAGAGGCGAAAACCGAATGTTCTGTCAATCAGAAAACTAAAATAGTGCATGTGATCGTGCCTTGATTTTGATTTGTTTTTCTAAAAAAAAAAAAAATCTAACATGTTGGAGCAGGTACTTTCAATTGGGGCACACAATTGATGTGAAAACTGAACAACCTGACAAATCAAGAATTATTGTTTGATTTTTAACTCATCTATGGCCTGCCTAAGGGACTAAAAAGTGTCAAGGATATGTTCTAGGGAGGTTGTACCTAAGAGATATGACCTAATCAGTACTTTATACGTACCTACTTTTGTCTATATTGTTCTTAATAGCTGTAAAAGTAAAATATTATGGATAAACAAAAATTTAATTAAATGCCATATATTTTGTAATTTCTACATATAATAAATTGCCATGATCCAGTCACTAATGTATCCTACTTTTTGCTCATAGTGTACAGTGAGGAAAATTATTATTTGATCCCCTGTAGATTTTGTAACTTTGCCCACTTACAAAGAAATGAAGGGGCTATAATTGTTATCATAAGTGTATTTTAAATGATACTTCTGAAAAACGCACTTGTCATGCGGAGTCCCTCAGGGATCCCCTTTGTCGTCTGTTCTCTTCAATATCTATCTCCGCCCTCTTTTTGAAATCATCAGTAACCAGAAGTTACTTTACCACTCTTATGCATTTGACACAACTGTATTTTCGCATATGTAATAAAAAGGATCGTTATCTCGGACTAGAGAAATGCCTTACTAGGATAGAAAACTGAATGGCGAAGAGTTATCTTAAACTCAACGGCTCAAAAACAGAACTTCTACTGTTTCACACCAACCAAAAAAATCATCCCGCAACATGGACACCCCCGCCCATTCTGGATAAAACCATCACCCCCTGCACCAAAGTCAAAAGACTCGGAGTCACTTTCGACACCAACATGACAATGGATGCGCAAATAGGGTCAGTGGATCCCACCATCTGCTGCGCCTACTACGCAGACTCACCCCCTTTATACCAAAAGAAGACATAGCAGTCGTAGTGGGTACAATTATCAACTCCAGACTTGACTATGCAAATGTCCTCTATCTCGGACTCCCAAATACCAAATCACTCGTCTGCAAGTCGTTCAAAATACGGCCGCTCGATTAGTGACTGGCAAAAAAAAAAACATGGGAATCTCACCTTCTCTGAGATCCCTTCATTGGCTGCCAGTAAAAGACAGAATCACTTTCAAAGCACTCTGTCTAATACATAAGTGTATCCAAGGAAACGCCCCCCAATATCTATGCGAAAAAATAAAAGCCCACAACCCCAATCGCATTCTGCGATCCACCAACCAAAATCTACTCTAGATACCCAAAGCCAGATACAAGTCCAAAGGAGAACGAAGATTTGCAGTCCAAGAACC
Organism: Rana temporaria; assembly: GCF_905171775.1. Taxonomy (NCBI): domain Eukaryota; kingdom Metazoa; phylum Chordata; class Amphibia; order Anura; family Ranidae; genus Rana; species Rana temporaria. Next base: position 212,753,119 of record NC_053489.1, on the reverse strand, counting down.
TAGACTGTGGAATGCTCTACCAACCACCATCCGATTGGAGGTGAACCACTTGGCCTTCAGAAGAAAGATCAAAACCTATCTCTTCTGAGATCAAAAAGTTAACTCAGGGAATGGATACTAAGCGCCCAGAGGTGATTCAGCTCGCATGTGTTGCGCTATATAAGTTTTTCACTCACTCACTCAGAATATCAACCAAAAATCCAGAGAAAAACTATACAAATGTTATAAATTGAGCTGCAGTTCAGTGAGTAAAATAAGTATTTGATCCCCCACCAACCAATGATAATTCTAGCTCCCACAGACTAGCTACAGTATGTGCTACACAGATTAGTCCTGTCAATTTAAGAAGTTGTTACCGACAACTCGTTATGTGTATAAAAACACCTGTCCACAGAATCTTTCTTCCGTTTAAACCTCACCATTACGGGCAAGACCAAAGAGCTGTCAAAAAACATTGGGGACAAGATTGTAGACCTGCATAAGGCTGAAATGGGCTACAAGACCATCAGCAAGAAGGTTGGTGAGAAGGCGACAACTGTTGGAGCGATTATTCGCAAATGGAAGAAAACCTAAATAACCAAATAATCACCCTCAAGCTCAATGCAAGGTTTCGCCTCATGGGGTAAGGATGTTCATGAGAAAAATGAGGGATCAGCCCAGAACTAAACGGGAGGAGCTTGTGAATGATCTCAAGGCAGTTGGGACCACAGTCACCAAACAAACCATCAGTAACCCAATATGCTGACATGGATTGAAATCCTGCAGCGCTCGCAAAGGTCCCCTTCTTTAAGAAGACACATGTAGAGGCCCGTCTGAAGTTTTCCAGTGAACATCTAAATGAGTCAGAGAAGGATTGGGAGAAAGTGCTGTGGTCAGATAAGACCAAAATTTAGCTCTTTGGCATTAACTCAACTTGTGTAGCAAGAGCAATCCGCGCTACCTCTGATATACAACTGGTGAAACAATTGATATAATAAAAACAAATCAGTGAATACAAAGCAATAGTAATTGCGTGAATGTGATGAAAATTTTAAAATATTGTAACAAATATTAGTGGTGCAGCACCTAGATACAAAACCTGAATATAAGGCTCAACAAATATAGAACAATAAAACAAATAAGTGCACAACCAAATGGTGTGAATACAGGTGTCTGAGTCCTGATTGGAAATAGGGGAATCAACTGAATGATACGATCCTAAAGCTTGTAAACATATAGTCCCATGTGAGTATCCCATGTGTGTGTATATTCCTTCCTGGGGGAATCAATGTTTCCACCGACCAACACAGTAAATGGATGCCTTCAATACAATCCTTCAACAGGTAAGTGAATGGCCACTTACCAGATCCACAGATCAATCGGGCACTGTACACATCAATCATTAGCTGGGACGAGATGTTGACTCCTACTCCCCCTCCTCCTCTGCAGATTGCTGGGATACGGTGGTCTCCAAACAGATCTCCCAGGAATGGAATCCATGTGAAAGGATGGTTTACAACGTGTGTGGATGAGGAAAAAAAGAAAGGCTTCATAGTGCAGTGATGTAATATAAAAGGTTTACTTTCACTGCTGGAAATAAATCACTGACATCTGAAATGGCTTTAAGCAACAAAGGAAAAAGTCCAGATAAAAAGTACAAACCAGCTTTGGCTCTGGCTGATCAGCTGGGAGCGTGGTGACGTCAGCTACTGATGCTCCACCCGACGCTGCGTTTCTCCCTATTGGGCATCAATGGGGAACGGAGGCATTAACTCGACTTGCCATGTTTGGAGGAAGAAAAATTCGGATTATGACTCAGAGAACACTATACCTACAGTCAAGTATGGAGGTGGAAACATGCTCTGGGGCTATTTCTCTGCTAAAGGTACAGGCCAACTGTGTTGCATTGAGGGGCCAATGGACGGGGGGGCCCTGTATTGTAAAATCTTGAATGAGAACTTTCTTCCCTCAGCCAGAACAATGAAGATGGGTCTTCCAGCATGACAGTGACCCAAAACATACCGCCAAGGCAACAAGGGAGTGGCTCAAGAACAAGCACATTAGGGTCATTGAGTGGCCTAGTCAGTCTCTAGACCTTAATCCTATAGAAAAAGTTATGGGACGGAGCTGAAACTTCGAGTTGCCAAGAAAGAGAAGGTCTGTAAAGAAGAGTGGACCAAAATCTCTCCTGAAATGTGTGCAAACCTGGTAACCAACTGTAAGAAACGTCTTGCCTCTGTTTGCCAACAAGGGTTTCTCTACCAAGTACGAAGTCATGTTTTTCTTGGGGATCAAATACTTATTTTACTCACTAAACTGAACTAAATTTGTATCATGTGTCTTTTTCTGGATCTTTGGTTGATATTCTGCCTCTATCATTTAAAATACACCCATGATAAAAAATGATAGCCCTTTAATTTCTTTGTAGATGGACAAACTGTACATTCACATCAGCCCTCATGGAGCTTACAATCTAGGGTCCTTGTCTCACAACACATACTAGGGCCAATATAGACAGAAGCCATTTAACCTACCGGTATGTCTTAGTTCCTGCATCTATTCTCTAGGGAACAAAAAGTCCTGGATACGTTTATACAGTTTTACAGATACAACCAGCAGTCAAGGGCAACCATAATGCTGAGGCAGCCTGCAATGAAATAGATTTGAACACCACTGGTCCACACCATTATGCTCTGTATTGTCATTTTAACCAAAACTCTGTGTAGGTAAAGAATATAAAAAAAAGCACAACAGGGTGAGCAGTATAATGGCCATAGCAGGTATACAGACCCAGAAACCTGAACACAGATTTCAGCAATAAACGTCCCTAGGAGATGTAAGAAAATGTCAGGTAGTTTACTACCCCTGCATCTACCTGAAACAAAAAATTACTTACAGCTGGTAATATAAGTATTGAACATGTCACCATTTTTCTAGGTAAATATATTTTTAAATGGTAGCATCAACATGAAATTTTCACCACATGTTGGTAACAACCCGTGCAATCTATACATACAAAAAACAAAACAAATAAGTTCAGAAATTGAGTGTGTAAAAAAAAAAAAATGGAATGACACAGGGAAAAAGAAGTATTGAACACATAAAGAAATGGAGGTGCAAAAGAGGCATGAAAAGCCAAGACACCAGCTGAAATCAGTAATTAGAAAGCAATCATGCCACTTGTCAGTGCAAATTAATATCAGCTGGTTTAGTCTCAACTGATGGCCAAGGTGTCGCACAAGAAACATATCATGATGGGTAAAAGCAAAGAGCCATCTCAAGACCTTTGCAATCTTATTGTTGCAAAAAATACAGATGGCATTGGCTACAGAAGGATTTGTAATTCTGAATGTTCAGTGAGCACTGTTTGGGTCATAATCCGGAAGTGGAAAGAACTTACTTTCACCATAAACCGGCCATGACCAGGTGCTCCTCGTAAGATTTCTGACAGAGGAGTGAAAAGAATTAATCATAAGAGTTGTCCAAGAGCCAAGGACCACTTGTGGAGAGCTTCAGAAAGACCTGGAATTGGCAGGTACAATAAGTAATGCACTCAACCACCATGGCCTGTATGCACGCTCACCGGGCAAAACTCCATTGCTGAAGAAAAAGCATGTATGAGCTTGTTTAAAGTTTGCTGCACAACAATTAGACAAGCCTGTGAAATACTGGGAGAATACAGTCTGGTCAGAGGAGACCAAAATTAAACTGGATGCCATAATACACACCATGTTTGGAGGTCAAATAGCACTGCACATCACCTCAAAAACACCATACCAACAGTGAAGTTTGGAGGTGGGAACATCATGGTGTGGGGCTGTTTTTCAGCATACGATAATAGTAAACGTCATATAATTGAAGAAAGAATGTATGGAAAAATGTACCAAGACATTCTTGTTCAAAATCTGGTGCCATCTACCAGGATGATGAAGATGAAATGAGGGTGGACATTTCAGCAAGACAATGACTCCAAACACAAAGCCAGGGAAACTCTTAATTGGTTTCAAAGAAAAAAAAAAAAAAAAAAAGTTGCTAGAATGGCCCAGCCAATCACCTGACAAAAGTGGAACCTCAGGTGTCACATTTAGCACCTTTCAGGGGGAGGGGGACATGGACCTGATTTTCCATCGAACCTCGCTGTGGCAAGGTACCTCAGAAGTAGGGCCAGCCATCGTATTGCACGATGGTCACTTTTTCACTCATCGTCCTTCTCCCCCACTTTATTTTGTATTTTACCCTCGGTTTGTCACTTTTTTTTATGTTTGGCGTCACGTTTGTCACAGTGTGACAAGTAGGGTGCCGGTCTTCGGGCCAGCCCTGAACGTCTTGGGAGTGGGTGGACATGGCCTGGCTTAGTTCGCCTCCTCTCATGGGGTCTCCCTTCGGGGGAGCCCCACCTAGTACTGGGAGGGTTCTGTTTCGGCAGACCCTCCAAGGAATGGGGTCCGTGTCGGCTTCGGCTGCTCGGATTATTTGAGTACCTCAGTCCCGTTCTGGAGCCTAACGCCCCGGGGGATCAGGTCCTTCGTGAGGAGGACCGACTGACGTAGCACCCGTTGCACGTTTTTGTCGCACCTGAGAGGTGGCCGAAATATTGGTATCGTATCGGCACCAAAAAAATAATTTCAGTCTGGTCCCCTCCTCCTTTCTCTACCACCAGACCAATTGGAATGCGCATGCGCAATATGGAACTGGGCGTGAAGGTGAAAAGGCTGCACTGCCTGGTTCCCTTACCGGCAATGGCGGCAGCTACGCCTGACAGCCGATCTGAAGATCGCAGGCACCCTGGGAATGCAAGTGTCCATATATTAAAAGCTACAGAATTTGTAGCTGCTGACTTAATTTTTGTGGGGATGGTGGACCTCCGCTTTAAATTCAATAAAAAAAAAATCTATGGAAGGAACTAAAGATCCGAGTTCATAGAAGAGGGCACCAGAACCTTCAAGATTTGATTGTGTACAAGAATGGGCCAAAATCACACCTGAGCAATTCATGCAGCTAGTTTCTCAATACAGGAGGCATCTTGAAGCTGTCATTGCCAACAAAGGATTTTGTACCAAGTATTAAATACATTTCAGTTGGTGCGTTCAATACTTTCTCTGTGTCATTCCATTTTATTACACAACCTAAATTTCTGAACTTTTTTGTTTTCTTTGTATGGGTTGTTACCGACACGTGGTGAAATTTTTATGTCAATAGCACAGGTCAGGCATCTGTCTTCTTCAGAAAGAAGCAGTCAACAGCATCATACATAACAAGAGAGTCTATCTAAAGCCAAAACTTGTTTTTCGTTATGAATAGATCAGAGAGGAGTTAGAACCTCTGTCAGATTTTAATACAGCCTGTTTTTAATGCTGTAGCAATTTATTGTTCATTCATTGTCTCGCGGCTCATCCGCACCAGACCAGGCCTCATTCGCGGCCGCCGCAATTAGGAAAGACTGACGACAAAGTGACTGGCGACAATGGCTAATCTGCGATACTCTGCGGACTCTATTCTGGGTCTGAGACAATTTGCAACAGCATTACCAGCCGTCACCAAAAAGGCCTTAAAAATAGAGCAACTTTTGAGATTCGATCGACCATCAAAAATTTTAACTATTTAACCCAGCTCGAGCACATATGTGCTTTGATCAACACAAGATCGGCAGTAAAACACCGATTAGAAATCCACGATTTCTTACTACAAAACGATCTAGACTGCCTCTTTATTACAGAAAGCTGGCTTTCAGACGACTGCAACACCATTCTCGGAGAATTGGTGCCAGAAAACTATCGCATTATAACGGAAAACAGAATAGGGCAAAGAGGAGGAGGCCTGGCGGTGATCCACAAGAATCGCATTACAATCACTAAGCCAGCCCTTCAAAATCCTCTTCCATTCATGGAAACCCTTACTCTTCAACTTCAAACTTCCCCCCAGGAGACTGTTCACATTCTCCTCTGCTATAGGCCACCTGGGCCAAAATCGCAGTTTTTGCCATCATTAACAGAGTTTATATCCACTTATACCCTTAACAGCAAACACCTTTTGCTGCTCGGGGACTTTAATCTGTGGGCCAACTCCGCACAGGATCCCATTGCGGATGCCTGCATTGATCACCTGGAGGGATTAGGGCTACAGCAACTTATATGCGGGCCAACACATGCTTCAGGCCACACACTCGACCTAATTTTCAGACAAAATCTGAAAATAAGCATTTTAGAAAATGAACCATTGCCATGGACAGACCACCATGCAATTAATTTCATAATCTCCAAAATTCCCCCAGTGATAAAAGCACCCAAGCCGGTGACAATACACTGGGCTAGATCTCAGAAGAAGCTCCATTCGGAACTCTTCAAATCTACCTTGGGAAACCGAATCGAAACTATTCATCCTCAGTTAGCAGCCTCAGATACACTGGATGCCATAAATGCAGCTCTTCTACAGTCAGCCGACTTAGTAGCACCGAAACGCAAAGCCTGCATCCGAAAAAGAAAGTCTGGCTGGTTCAACAACCAGCTGTCGCTTCTGAAGCAAGAGCGCAGAAGGGCGGAAGCCGCCTGGAAAAGAAGTCCTGCAGAGGATAACCTCATCATCTACAAGGCAATAACAACACGATATCATAAAGAAATCTTCAAAGCCAAGAAACACCATTTTTCTATGGCGATTAACAGCGCCCTAAACCGCCCCCGCGAACTCTTCAAGATGGTCACCCAGACCATGAATCCAGGATGTCTTGAAGTCCCCAACTCAGACACCCAAGAGTTCTGCAATGAACTATCGGATTTCTTCATCAACAAAATTGAAAGAATCCGGGAAAGCATCATGCAAAACAATACCCCCCTCAACCCCACCGTCAATCAACCACAAAACACCCACAGAAACGCTCTACAATCAACAAAGTTCACTCTGGAACCGATCTCCATCGATACCACAAAAAATATCATTGGTGCTTTGCGGAACAGCACATCGCCCAATGATATCATCCCCACCAAACTGCTGAAGGAATGTGCCGACATCCTGGCACCACCCATCACACAGCTTATAAACCAGTCATTTAAGGAAGGCACAGTGCCATCCCTGTTGAAAGAGGGCACAATCCAGCCCATCTTGAAAAAACCTAACCTGGATCCCAAGGACCCAACTCACCGCCGTCCCATAACAGGCCTAAATGTTCTCTCCAAGATAATGGAGAAAGTAGTGGTACAACAGCTGCAACAGCATCTAGATACCCACAATCTACTGGATCCATTACAATCAGGCTTCCGTCCCGGACACGGGACAGAAACGGCCTTACTCAAAATATGGGACGATGCCCTCGAGGCCGCAGACGAAGGAGAATCTTGTTCTCCTGGTTCTGCTGGACCCAAGCGCAGCCTTTGACACGGTAGACCACAAACTGTTACTGATGCGACTAGCCAAGGTAGCAGAAGTCGCAGAAGGTGATTTACCATGGTTTTCTTCCTTTCTTGAAAACCGATCACAAACAGTTAAATTGGGTTGTTTCACGTCGGAAAAGCGCACGGTGTCATGTGGAGTCCCCCAAGGATCCCCCCTGTCACCGGTGCTTTTCAACATCTATCTTCGCCCTCTCTTTGATATTATCAGTAGCCAAGAACTACTCTATCACTCTTATGCAGACGATATGCAACTGTATTTTCGCATCTGCAACAAAAAGGATCATCATCATCTCAGTTTAGAGAAATGTCTCTCTTTGATAGAAAACTGGATGACTAAGAGTTATCTTAAACTCAACAGTTCAAAAACAGAACTCCTTATGTTTCACGCCAGCCGAAAGTGTCAACTGGCAACAACCTGGACACCGCCGCCCATTCTGGGCCAAAGCATCACCCCTAGCTCCAAAGTCAAAAGTCTCGGGGTCATCTTCGACACCTTCATGACAATGGACGCACAAATAGGGTCAGTAGTCAGCGGAGCGCACCATCTGTTGCGCCTACTACGCAGACTTATTCCATTTATCCCCAAAGAAGACGTAGCAGTCGTGGTGGGAACAATCGTGAATTCCAGACTGGACTATGCTAATGCCCTGTACCTCGGACTCCCAAAGTACCAAATCGCTCGTCTGCAAGTCATTCAGAATACGGCCGCCAGACTGGTGACTGGGAAAAAAAAATGGGAATCAATCTCACCTTCGTTGAGAACCCTTCACTGGCTGCCAGTAAAAGACAGAATTGCATTTAAAGCACTCTGCCTGACACATAAGTGCATCCATGGGAAGGCTCCGCAATATCTTTGCGGCAAGATAGAACCTCACAATTCGAATCGCGTTCTGCGATCCACCGACCAAAATCTGGTCAGGGTACCAAAAACCAAATGCAAGTCCAAAGGAGAAAGAAGGTTTACTTTTCAGGGTCCTAGACTATGGAACGCTTTACCAACCAGCATTCGGTTGGAGGAAAACCATCTGACTTTCAGAAGACGGATCAAAACTCTGCTCTTTTGATGTCATGAGACACGAACAACTAGCGCCCAGAAGCGATTCAGTTCGCATGCGCCGCGCTTTATAAGTTTTTCATTCATTCATTCATTGTTACCAGGAAGGAAAGCAATAGGAAACCTGAAAATTTACAGTTCAGTCCTCAGAACAGGAGATAAGGGGAAATCTTCCAATAGGGAAAACTGTTCTGATAACAAAGGTCTAAGAGGAGATTTATTGATATTGCCAGTTCCTTCCTGTTGTGTCTGGAACAAAGTGATCAGAAATCCCCCCAATGGGACCCAGTCAAAAAAATAAAATAAAACCTGGATTGTGCCAAAAACGTGTCCAAAACTGAAAAAGTTTTAGATCTCCTCTAAAGGCTTCAGGCAGCTCATTCAATATAGGAGGACAGCAATTTTTACAAAGCAGCACACCACAATGTACAGGTTTACATCTGTGGGTTGTGGTATGCTAAAACCATAAAAGTCTACTATGCATTTGCAATACATTATATTCCTGATTTGGCTGGTGCAGTGCGTTGTAAAATTTGCAAGACTGCAGCATGACTTTTAAAAAGGAGTCCGGTGCGGTTTTGTTCAATTTTGCAGGTGCTATTCACGTGCAAATCTTTACTTGAAATCACACCTGAACCGGACTGAAAAACACACAGGACTCTTTCAAAGTGGACCGCGCCCACCCTGGAAAGATGAGAACTGGCTCCATTGAAAGCAGTTTGGTTCACATATGCGAATCTGATTTGGTTCAAAACTAATTCACATGGACTTGTGAACGGAGTCTTAGTTAATCTTAAATTAGTCGTGATTTACTCCTTTCTTACCTTTGCTTCATTTCTGCATTTTTTTTTTAAGATTAACCCCTTTAATACTGTCTAACACATACATGTGTGGCAGCAAAAAGGGTGGGCCATAATGCCCAGGTGCATCGCTGAATAGCCATTATCATAACAAAAAAACACTAGCTTGAACAATCTACATTTCTTTTGGAATTTTTTTTAATAGAATTATACTTAGTTGCTTTAAAACACTTGTTACATTAGATTGTTTTGACAGACACATAATTTGGACTTTGAAAAGCCCTGCTTGTGTCAAAAAGTATTACTTTATTATCTTAAAATGACAAAGTTATTGCCAAATCAATAGGCTTATAACAAGAATGCAAACAATGCTTTGCTCCATAAAGGGTAAACAAGTGCAGATAGCTGGAGTGGTAGAAAAGCTCACGGCATCAACTTAACAGAAGACAAATAGGTTTTATTATAATAGCACCTCAGCTGCTAGACTTTCCAAAAAAAAACTTTTCAGAAATGTGATGCAAGTAGATGTTCAGCCTATATATAAGCATTTCAGGAAATGAAAAAGTTAGAGATGAAGCTTGCTGTATAAGACAATCTGTTTACAATGTTTGTAGACTTCCTGCATGTGACCAGAGTGATGGGCACAGCTGACAACCAGACTGGAAACATGCAAGTCTTGATTCCACAGGTTTTGGAGCAAAGCCTCCCACTTCCAGCATCATAAAATCCCTCCTTTGTCATGGTTTGGCCTTTTGTAAGATATTCAAACACATAACAGCACTTTATGTACTAGCCGTTTATTGCAAGTGTAAAATGACAGTGACCCAAAATGTACATTCCATCATTTTCACTTCAATTCACTGAAGCACATAAAAATCATCCTTCATTAGAAGGGTGTGCTCCTAGCTAGCAAACAAAAGTCCAATATTTCTTAAATAAAATCTATTTACACACACAATGCGGTCTATACATAGGACATATCTTTGTCACAACCAGTAAGTTAGGGGTGCATAGTCTAAAAAGTAAACTTATCTAACAGACCAGCCATACATTGACTGGGTCTCATGACTTTCTACAATCCAAAATTATTATTTCACATACAGTCTTTATTTACAGGATGTGCCAAACGCATTGATTTATACCCATAGCAGCCAATTAGAAATGCCCTATATTACTCTCTGCTCCGAGCTGCTGAACCTGCAGCTGCCATATATCCCTGCATATGGTCTTTACCCCATGAATCTCTATATTGCAAAAAAACAGCCCAGAAACGGTTGCACATAAACAAACCCCCAGTTAGAACAAGCATGCTCATTACACACAACCCTGTGTAAAACATGCAAAAAGACCCTTGTGCTTTTCTTGCATTAACTGTGCCTCATACCATGTGCTGGTCCAAATATGCACGTGCATATTCAAAAACATCCCCAGGAAAATGTGCAAAATTTCAAGCAAATGTTAAAGTATTACCAAAAAAGAAAACATTTAAACCACAAAATAAAACAAAACATTTGTGCAAAGCAATATCGGAAAACTCGGTTTTATGACGTAAAATCTCTTCTAACAGGAAGGTTTGTTAGAGGAGTTGTATGTCTCCAGTCCTTGGCTTCAAAATTAAATGTGTGTGCAACAAACAGAGATCCGTATCGGAGTGTGTGTATATACATCCTCCAGTTCCAGTTGAAGACTTTGCAGTTCTTTATTCTGGAAATAGTTCACAAGCAGCTAGAAGTAGAAGTAGAGTTTGGCCATCTTTGGAAGTGGTTGCACTGTAGATACCAATGCCAACAGGAATAGGTCCAAAACCTGGTCTCTAAAGTAGAAGTCTATAAAATAAATTAAATGGCATACAGTCCCTCCTAATCACCCAACTTATACGAGTAGCATTTCTTGGATGGCTACATTTGTTGTCTGTGCCAACGATTGATTATTTTTTTGTTTCCTCTATTTGTGAGGGGACAAAAATTATTATGAAATTGTAGAGGCAATTGTGAGCTCTGTCAGTCCACAACTTGGTTATTGTGTTTCGCTATTTACCAGCAAGTGTAAGGAAATAAAGAGTATTGGCTCCAGTCTGACATCCCATTATGTGTTTGATTCACAGGTCCTTGGGTGCCGAAGTCTGTTGGGTAGGAGTAGCTCATGGGCCGATACTGCCCCTGTGTAGGAACCATCCACTGGTCAGGGGTATATGGACTGTACATGGGCCCACGCAGTGTCTGTCGTGTAGGTGTGTCCATTGGAAAGTTCATTCCACTAGGGCGCTCCTGTACAGAGTGCTGTGGAGGAAATACTTGAAGCTGACAGGCATCCAACTCTGGCACTGTTGCAACATCAGGTGTGAGGCGTCTACCTGCTGCTTCACATGTATCCAAGGATCCTGGAAGGGTCTGAGGACATCTTCTCAGTGGGCTTCTGTGGAATAATGATAGAGATGTACAAAATGTTATTTCCTTTGGAAAAAATAAACACTCAGAACACTACCAATTTATTACATAGCACAAAAGGCAGTTGCCGAGGAGAAATGTCACTTACCTATACAGAAAGCTGGAGGAAGAGGATGGAACCTGCTGCTCTTGGTGTGGAGAATCTGTCAAATCTGGAGAGTTGGGGTGTAATTGAATACCTCCTTCATGATCTGTAACCCACTGGGAATATACCTCTGCTGGCATCATGCCAGGTTCTTCCTTTACACGAGCGATTTTAGAGCGATCTAAATGGGCACGAAAAAAAAAAAAAAAAAAGAAGAAAATTAGTCCATTTCTATTAAAGATTTACAAGCTGGACCAAGCCAATCTATCCCACAGTAAACAAAAATACCTTCATCGTCTGCTTCAGGACTGTCCTCCCATTTCTTCCTTTTCTGGCGCTTGCTAGGACTTTGTGGATGGAGCTTTAACATGTCATCCCTAAGAAAACAGAAACCGTCAATGTATGCAAGACTAAATTGCTTTACACCAAAAGTAGGTGCATTTTTTTTTTTTTTTTTTTAAATACACTGAAGGTTGACTTGCTCTTAAAAAATATATCATTTTTTTTTCAACTTTTAGTCGACTACTAACAGTTGGGCGCCAGCTGCTATAAATGGGGATTAGAGTCTGAAGCGCAAAAAATCATGATTAACTAATGGTTAGTGTTTTTTTCACCTAAAACGTTATTATAAAAGGTGTTACCATGTCATGAGAAATATATGGGACAGCCTTAGCCGATTAACATCGAAAGAAACGCTAGTTTTCTGGCCATTTTCCTGACTATCTGACTTCAATACTTTGACTGCCTTGTTTATACAAGTACTAGTAAGTACTGTACCTGAATATATCATTAAAAACTGTGATAAAAAAAAAAAGGAAATGCATAACGAGACAGATTTACTAAAAGGAGTGGAGAATGTTCACACAAGCTGTGTAAACATTCACTTTAATTATCCAATCACATGAAAATCCCTGTTACCTCATCTACATATCACTGGATAATTGAAGTGAATAATCACACAATTTTTCTTATGAACATTCTTAACTTCTTTAGGCTACAACTGCACGGGCGACTAGTCCCAGTGTGATTGACAGCGCGCCAGCAATGTCTGCCTATTTTGCCACCTGTGAGCAGCTAGCTGCGACTGCCAAGCCCTGTACACTTCAGTGACAGTTCGCTGGCACAGTCAGCGATGAGCTGTTGTGACCACTGGCTACGAGGACAGCCACTGATAGCTGTGGCCTCGAGTGACCTGTCACTGAGTGTACAGGGCTCGGTGGCTACAGCTATACTGGAATGGAGCTTTTTGAATTGAAGTAGCATGTTATCATGTAAGTTAATGAACATTGAATACAAATTGTATTTATGTAAAAAAAATGTACATACCTCTTGCTGCCCCTTTCCTGTTCTCTGAAACCCTTGGCAAAAGGATTGTGATCAATTTTCAGTTTTGTGATCTAGGAAAAAAGAAGCAGGAGAATAAATAAATTATATATATTTTTTTTCTAACAATGTGATTTCATGCATTATAGTTCATAAACAGTCACATTCATGTATCAGATATGCTTACAATCTACTTTATCTTACCTTGTCATTTTGATAGGCAGTGACTGCTGTAAACTCGGTCTCTGGAAAGCTAAACACTTGCAGGAGTCCCCATCGGGTGTTGTATACGTCATCAGACTGAATGATGTGGAACCGAGGTTTGTACCGATGCATTGAGTGCAAGATTACCTGCAAAGAGTCAAGAAGCACTAAAATAAGACCATGATATTCTATAGGAGCATAGGGGCTTTTGAGCAAGAGCAAGGGTAGGCATTTCATTCAATATAAATCTTAGATTGTAAGCTCCAATGAGCAAGGCCCGCTGATTCCTCCTGTATTAAATTGTATTGTATATGTACTGTCTGTCCATATGTTATAAAGCGCTGTGTAAACTGTCTGTGCTATATAAATTCTGAATAATAACAAACAATGCTTACATGTCCATGCTGGTCCAGTGTGTTGTTGGTCAGTTTTAGCTTTTGGAAGCAGATCGCATCCTTCATCCAGTGGGCACCTGGGGCTGGAGAGTCTGGATGTACATACGTCCTGCATGGAGGGTGTGGCTCGGCTTTACCTGCTGCCTCCCACTGGTTCTTGTTCCACTATTGAAAGTAAAAAAATATTGTGTTTTGTAGCTGCAGACAAACTGTTAAATAAGTGTGCTTCCCCAAACAGCAAGCACTACTGAAACAAATTAAAATTTGGAAAAAAAATATTGTATGCCCAAGCTATTAGGCTGACCATACAGTAATCTTTTTCTTTCAACCAGCTGAGGAGGATCTGATTCCCCCATCCACATTCAATGTGGAAGGGGGGAAATCACTCCCACTGTGCAAATGTATCCTGACAGCTGAAGACTTTTCTGCTGGCAGCACTGATTGATAAACTAGCCTGTTGGGCTTCCCAAACAATCAACTTGTGTTCAGTCTGCCCATACATGGATCGAAATTCGTCCGGTCCCTGCTAAATTGGACACATTTTGATCCATGTAAGCAGTAGCGACTGGTGCACAATTTTCTTGGGGGCGTCAATGGCCTCCCCTGCTTGCTCGTTCCTCTCCCCCCCATTACACGAATGCCGCATCACTCATCCATCAGACCCCCCCGCCACCCCCTGCACTTACCCCATCCAGGGCCCTGCTCGCCCCCCCGCATCTCCTCCCGAGTCACGGCGGTCGCTTCTCCTCCCGGCCAATCAGGACTTAGGGCCCATGGCCAATTAGGTCTTGGAACTCCCAGTCAATCATGTCTCAGGACTCGGTTCCTGATTGGCCATGAGTATAAACAGGAAGGCATTAGCGAATATTAATTCGCTAATGTCACACAACTGGGTGGGCGCAGTGCTCTGTGTCCCCCGAACCCACCCTTTTTGAAGCAATTAGAGCCTCTCACTCTAATCATGTGCTTCTAAAAAAAAACACATTGGAATCGATGTGTCCGGCACCCTTCATGTAGATTAGGGGCCGCATGCATGGATAAGTGTGGTGGCGCCCCCCCTCCGCCCTGCATGAGAAGCTGACATTACTCATATGCATGTTTGTTTGACAAAATCATTCCAGGTAAAGAGAACCTAGACTTTACTGCCTATATATTATAAAAGTCACTCATATTTACCTTATATCTGCAGTTGTCCAAAGGGACAAAATCCACCAGAACCACATATTTGGTGTAGGGATGGAGCCCAAAGAGTCGAATCTTACATTGTGGGAACATTCGCCTGTAAAGAGATATGATTGCTAATTAGAAGACAGAATTGTGTTTCTAATAGCGTTTGTATGCTAAAAAAAAGCAAAGTACATATTTAAACCACTTAGTGGCTTAAAGGAGTTGTAAAGGAAAAAACATTTTTGCCTAAAATTAATGTCTGCAAGGTAGACAGACAGAATAGTGTAATGATTCTGTTAAAAAACGAGTAAATACCTATTAAAGTGGAGGTTCACCCGGAAATAACATTTTTTAACATTAGATTCATGCTCATTTTGTCTAGGGGAATTGGCTAGTTTTTTTAAAATCAAAGCTGTACTTACCGTTGTAGAGAGCGATCTTCTCCGCCACTTCCAGGTATGGGCTGCGGGACTGGGCGTTCCTATTTTGATTGACAGTCTTCCGACAGGCTTCCGACGGTTGCATCCATCGCGTCACGATTTTCCGAAAAGTAGCGAAACGTTGGTGCGCAGGCGCAGTATAGAGCCGCACCGACGTTCGGCTTCTTTTGGCTACTCGTGACGCGATGGATGTGACCGTCGGAAGCCTGTCAATCAAAATAGGAACGCCCAGTCCTGAAGACCATACCCGGAAGCGGCGGAGAAGATCGCTCTCTACAACGGTAAGTACAGCTTCGATTTTAAAACAACTAGCCGACTCCCCTAGACAAAATGAGCCTCAATCTAAGGGTAAAAAAATGTTTATGGGTGAACTCCCGCTTTAAATTCCTTCATCTAGATCACCTCCGGCATTCTAGTTTCTGTTCTCTCATTCACTTTATGGTTTGCATCGCTCGTTCATGTAAGAACTACATTTCCCAGTATGAATTGCGGAATGCCCAGTAATTCACACCTCCTTGAAGTCTCCAACATGTAGAGAGCGTCCTGCCACACAGATGTAGTTCCCAGGAGGGGGTGAGCACGTTACTGACCACCGCAGTAAAGCCTCCCATCACGGTGGTAAGTAAAATCAGACAAGCAGGAAGTGAACAGAACAGAGAAGAAATAGAGAAACTTCTGAGCAAAAACTAACAATGAGGAAGTGAAAAGAGGAATGTCTGCAGGTAAAGGATGCTTATTATGAAAACAAAAAAAATCCTTTACAACCCATTTAATAATGAATATAACTACATGTTAAGAAATAAACAAGCTCCATCTATCATTTTAAACTGTGGCAGCAAGGAAATGTATGCAGCAATATACAAGACACACACACACATTATATTATATATATATATATATATATATATATATACACACACATATATACATACATACATACATACATACATATACACACATTAGTGTTATTTCCTGTTAAAAGAATGCTCCTTACACTTGCGGTATTGGCAAGTATCACCTTATAGCTAAAAGATGAATGGTGTCAGTGGGAACTTATCTAAGGGACAAATTGATCAAGAATCCCTAGCAACTTCTTGAGGAACAATGGGGTTCCATGGAACCCTGTTTGAGAAACCCTGCTGTAAGGCCTTTGTTATAGGGGCACTCACCGGCCAGTCTTGGTGATGATCATCTCGGTCCCTTCCTGGTGGAACTGCCTCCATAAATCCAGGTCCTCCAGGGCTGCACTGACTGAGTTGGGCAAATACATGGAATCTTGGTTGGTGACACAGTCCATGTCTATAGTTGGCTTCACATCTAAAGTAGAAAAAAAAAAAAGTTAGAGCTACAAACATGCTTGTATATCCACTTAAAAAAATAAAAATAAAATGGATATATATATATTACACACACAGTTGTACTGTTAGCCCTAGATTATGCATTCTCATAAGGTCCAATAGGCTATTCACAATTCTACAAAAGCCTTGGACCCAGATGTGCCCTTCCATACCACAGTTGATGGAGAGAAGTCATTCCAAATCTGGACCCCCAGCATATCCACCTACTAGTGGAATACCACAGACTGGGTACCAGATACGACTTTACTGTGAAATCTTGCATATACATTGATCCAAGAACCGTCATCCACCTAATTGATTATAGATTAGATTAAAAGACAAAAATGTATACTCAATCCATAACGGTTGGCATTCACATCCAGACTCCTATTCAAGTAAAAGATTTGGAGATCAAATAGCCAATTTAGCTAAATAAAACGTCTGAGTGATACCCATCAAACTGAACAATTAGGGCCTAAACATGTATGACCAACAACTACAGATACACATGTATGACCAACAACTACAGATACACATGTATGACCAACAACTACAGATACACATGTATGACCAACAACTACAGATACACATGTATGACCAACAATAGATAATTCCAACGGCCAAATTTAAACAAAAACCCTAGCTTTTCCCTTTAAAGTGTACAGCTCGATCACACCTCCAAGAAGAGTTTACAATGGCTCCAATTAGTTGCTCAATCCCTGGTGCCCGCTGGCATACCCCGGAACCTACTTACCAGTCATAGACTGCATGGTCCCCTCCGCTCTCTCTCTCCGATAACTACTTTCTCACCTGCTGGAGTCCCGTCGGATTTATAAAGGGGAGGGGAGGAGTCACGACCATAGGGCCCCGCCCACACCTGCTGCCCCATAGTCGCTCTTTGATGTGTGCGGGATACAAAGAGGAAGATCCTGTGTAATGACGGGGGAGGGCAGGAGGAGGCTGACCACTGATTAGCATCAATCTGATACACAGGAAACCCTGCGGGGGAAATGCGCCATCATTTACTACTAACTCACTGCAAAACAAACAAGATCAGGTTCAAGGCATGGCGGGCAATACACAGCACAGGGTGCCTGACACATAGGGGGCCACATCAGTCCCAGACATACTCCACAGAACACGAACATCATCACTGTCACTCACATATCTGATATATCTCCATCTCTGTATCATATCATATATCGATCGCTATAGGTCTCCATCGATTATATTATATATCCCCCAATCTCTATATTATAGATCTATCTCTATAGGTCTCCATCTCTCTACAGATATTCTATATCTATCACTTTATATTATATCTCCAAATCTCTCTTATATCCCTCAGTCTCCAAAATTTTAGATCCAAGTCTTTTATATATCTCTCCATATTATACTGTATATCCAGAACTTCATATTCTATATATATATGCCTCTATCTCTCTAAATGTCATTATAATAAAAAAAAAACTATATATATATATATATATATATATATATATATATATATATATATATATATATATATATATATATATATATATATATATATATATATATATATATATATATATATATATATATATATATATATATAAATGAGAGATAGATGGAGATAGATATACAATATAAAAAGATCGAGAGATGAAGATATAGCGATGGAGACATACAAGATATTCAATATAAAGTTATATATATTATATATAGTAATAGTATTATTAAAAATTTAGGGAGGTCAAGTTATAGAAATTGATATATAATACAGAGAGCTGGAAACGTATACATATACTCTGTATCAAGCGCCATCTATCCATTATATATATATATATATATATATATATATATATATATATATATATATATAATATATATATAATGGATAGATGGCGCTTGATACAGAGTATATGTATACGTTTCCAGCTCTCTGTATTATATATCAATTTCTATAACTTAATCTCCCTAAATTTTATATTATATATCTTTTTATATGTCGCTAGCTCTGTAAATGTTATAATAATAGATGTATGATAGAGATGAAGATATCGAGATAGAGAGATGAAGGTATAGAGATGGCGAAATATACATAGTTAAATAATATAAAGATATAAATCTCTCTCGCTCTATAATAATATATATAAATAAATAAATAAATAAATAAATAAAGAGAGATGGATAAATAGAGGTTGATACAGAATATATCTATTTATGTTTCCAGCGCTCTATATTTTATATATTAATTTCTACATCTTCATCTCCCTAAATTGTTATATTATAAATAGATATACAATATAGGAGAAATTGAGACATATATAATATTGGATATATTTTTATGTCTCCATTTCTCCTATATTGCCTATATATCTATAATATTCAAATGTAGGGAGATGAAGATATAGAAATGAATATATAAAATATATAGAGAGCTGGAAACATATAAAAAGATATATAAAGTGCTGGATATATTTTTATCTATTTCCAGCTCTCTCTAATGTATATATTAATTTCTATATCTTCATCTTCCGAAATTGTAATAACACTGTAAATAGATATGTATTATAGGAGAAATGGTACCTAAAAATATATCCAGCACTTTATAAAAAAAAATTATACACTATATATATATATATATATATATATATATATATATATATATATATATATATATATATATATATATACATACACACACACACACACACATACACATATATACATACATACACACACACGTCGCTATCTCTCTAAATGTTATAATAATAAAAATAGATATATGATATAGAGTGATGGAGAATAGAGTGATACATAATATAGAGATGGCGAAATATAAAAGAGAGACACGTATACATTAATATAAAGAGACCGATATACAATACAGGGAGAGCTATATAGGGGGGGAGGAGATATAGCCGCATCTCTCTATATTATATATCCATCTTTATCGTATAGGTTTATAGATCTCCATCTCAGATTATATATCTATTCATAGGTCTCCATCTTTCTATATTATATATCTAGATATATAATAAAGTAAGTAGGGTATATATCTGTATGCGATTATGTGTCTATATAGAATATCCATTTTACATATACTGCTCTATATTATATAGCTATTCCTATCTATATAGATATTATATAACCCGGTGAGTGTAGGGGTTGGGGACGAGGACGGCGTACAGAACACGGTGTGTGTATTTTCTATGAATGAATAGAAGTGGAATGTCGGGGACGGACATTGTACATAGTCCAGTGACACGGATGTCGGAGTATGTGGGGTCGGTCGGTGTAGTTGGGTTATGAGGCCCGGTGATAACACACAGCCCCCCTCTCTCTCTCTCCCCCTCAGGACAGTACACATGTCCGGACAGTCTCCTCTCTCTGTGTATTGGCGGCTGTAGACAGTCGGGAGAAGTTTTGTGAATTGGGCTGGTCGGCGGCTCCTCATATAGTATAGCAGGAACTGAGGCCTCCTCATCCCATACACACGCCCCGGGCTATGGACATTGTGTGTAGTGACTGAAGGCCTCGTATTTCCTCTAATGTCTCTAATTGAGGCTGGGAGAACTCCATTGTCTAAACATGCCGCCCTGGACCCATTGTCTGCCAATCCACATAGCCGAGCGGTCCAGACACTCCATTATACTGCACTACACATCCTCCATACTCAGCCATCCTCTACTATCCAGGGCACCCCTCCATAGCTGCTATGGTAAAGATAGTAATATCTCTATATACTACAACTCAAGAATATTCCTCTCATTCTCTACAAAGTGTGGATTAGAACCCATCTGGGTTTTTATTTTGCCCTTTGGGGAGATTTCCCTTCACTTCCTGTCCCCCAGTTACTACAGGTAGTGAGGAAACACCAGTTCCCACTAAAGATTTGTCTTGTTTGGGGAACAACCCAACATTTAGGAGTTTCTTTTACTTTCAGCAACAACAGTCACCATGGGCAGCAAGAGTGGACTACATACTATACAATCTCTTCTAGATCTACCACCAATCATGTAGTGCAAGGGCCTAACAGAAAGGTTACACAGTACAACTGAAGGCCATGCTTTCTAGTTTTGGATAAAGTGGAGATGGATTAGAACAGCTGTAGGTTTGTACTGTGTCCCCATTAGGGAAGATTCACCATCTCCATCTGTCCTGGTGTCGCTGAACGCAAAATAAAGTCTTACATCTTAAAGGGGTTGTAAAGGTTCTTTTTTATTTTCTAAATAGGTTCATTTAATCAAGTGCATTGTTGGTTCACTTACCTTTTCCTTCAATTTCCCTTCTAAATGTTTTTTTTGTCTGAATTTCCCACTTCCTGTTTCTCCTCAGTAAAAGTTGCCACCATCATCCGAGCCGTTCTGGGGGTTAGTCAGCCAGAACCGCTTACTGAGAAGGAACAGGAAGTGAGAACTTCAAAGAAAACAAAGAAAAAACATTTTTAGAAGGGAAATCGAAGGAAAAGGTAAGAGAACCAACAATGCACTAGCTTAAAAGGAACCTATTTAGAAAATAAAAAAACAAACCTTTACAACCCCCTTTAACCACTTGGGATCCGCCTGCCGTCAATTGACGGCTACAGTGCGGATCCCAATTTCCAAACCGCCGTCAATTGACGGCCGCCCCTTAGGGCGGTCCCCGCGCACGCTCCAGAGCGCGCTGCGGGGAAAATCTGTGTTGGCCGTGTCCCTCGGACACAGCCAATTACAGATCGCCGCGAACGGCCAATCAGAGTGGCCGTTCACGAGGCGATCTGTGCGGCCAATGAGAGAGGATCTCATATGTAAACATATGAGATCATCTCTCATTGCCGTTTTACACAGAGACAGCGGTGCTGTCTCTGGAGAGGAGACGGATCTGTGTCTCTTGTACATAGAGACACAGATCGGTCACCCCCCCAGTCACCCCCCCTCCACCTACAGTTAGAACACTAAGCAGGGATACATTTAACCCCTTCCTCACCCCCTAGTGTTAACCCCTTCAATGCCAGTCACATTTATACTGTAATTAGTGCATATTTATAGCACTGATCGCAGTATAAATGTGAATGGCGCCAAAAATGTGTCCGATGTGTCCGCCATAACGTCGCAGTCCATTAAAAAATCGCAGATCGCCGCCATTTCTAGTAAAAAAATTAATTAAAAAAAAATAATTCTGTCCCCTATTTTGTAAGCGCTATAACTTTTGCGCAAACCAGTCGCTTATTGCGATTTTTTTTTTTTTTTTTACCAAAAATATGTAGAAGAATACGTATCGGCCTAAACTGAGAAAAAAAAATGTTATTTTTTTTTTAAATTGGGATATTTATTATAGCAAGAAGTAAAAAATATTGTATTTTTTTCAAAATTGTCTCACTTTTTTGTTTATAGCGCAAAAAATAAAAACCGCACAGGCGATCAAATACCACCAAAAGAAAGCTC
This sequence comes from Rana temporaria, assembly GCF_905171775.1. Taxonomy (NCBI): domain Eukaryota; kingdom Metazoa; phylum Chordata; class Amphibia; order Anura; family Ranidae; genus Rana; species Rana temporaria. Next base: position 212,731,092 of record NC_053489.1, on the reverse strand, counting down.
TACTTGTGGGGAAAAAAGGACGTCAATTTTGTTTGGGAGCCACGTCGCACGACCGTGCAATTGTTAGTTAAAGCGATGCAGTGCCGAAAGCTGAAATTTCACCTGGGCAGGAGGGGGGTATATGTGCCCAGTAAGCAAGTGGTTAAAGGGGTGTTCCAGGCATTTTTTGTGTTTATTAAAAGTCAGCAGCTACAAAAAGTGCATCTGCTGGCTTTTAATAAACATACACTCACCTGCTCCACGTTCCAGCGACGCGCAGGCCGGGGCTTCGCTCCTCTCCCCCCCTCCCCGGCCGGCGTCTTCATCCTAAGTGTGGGTACCCGTCTGTGACAGCTTTCGGATTCACGGCCGGGCACCCACTGCGCATGCGCGAGCGTCACTGCACTCTCTCATTGGACAGGCTGCAGTAAGGCGATTAAGCTATTCGCCTTACCAGCCCCTCGGCGGAAGGAGGAAGTGGGACAGGAAGTCCCACTCCTCCTGAAGCCCCCACTGCCCTCCCCCAAAAATGTACATGCCAAATGTGGCATGTAATGGGGGCGAGGAGTGGGTTAAGCGGAAGTTCCAATTTTGAGTGGAACTCCGCTTTAAGTGCTCAACAGGATGGGAAAAAGGGGGGGGCACCCATCTTTCACATGGTGAGTACCAGAGATTTCCTCACTTTGGAGGGATTGCCTCTCACTTCCTGTTGTGACTGTGGAACAGGAAGTGAACTCTCAATGGGAAATAAACGTCCTCTTATTTTATGTGAGGCGACAATACAGGATAACCTAGATTTGTAAACCTACTTGCTCAAACATGAACATGAAATTTAGAATTTGCAAAAATAAATTAAAGGTTATCCCTCCTGCAATCTCTCTAAAATGAAAGGAAAAAAAATGTGGCGGACAGCTTTAGAAAACCAAGTTTAAAACATGACATGCAAACTCCTTTTAGAAAAAGTACAGTATCTCAGGACAAAGCCTTTTTTTATTTTATTGAGGGGGGTGTATGCAAACCCTCTATAATTTTTTGATTTATTTTTTATTATTATTGCCGTGTTACCTTTAGGGAGATACATGCCTCCATTTGTACTGGTGACCAGCATCGGTGAGAAATAAAATGCAGGGAGCTCCAATATGTAAGCGTTGTCATCGGAATAAGAGGTAAGGGGAAATTTTCTAATGGGGACACCCCATGGAGACAATTGTTTGGGAGAGGAATTACTAAGCTTTGGGAGATTTCCCCAGTGGTTTACAGACTGCAAATAACCTGGCGGGGGGATACCCTTCCTTGCATTCTAACAACTAAAACCATTTTGGCTCACCATACTTATTATGCCAACACTGAACCAGCACAGTGAAGCTGAACACACATAGCACAGTACCATTAAAGCGGTTGTATACCCCCCTGGTCATTTTTATCTACAAGTAAGCCTATAATAAAGGTAAGCATATAAAAAGGTTTACCTATAGGTAAAATTAATATCTCCTATACATATAGGGCCAGATTCACAGAGCAAGTACGCCGGCGTATCTACTGATACACCGGCGTACTTTCAAATTTCCCGAGTCGTATCTTTAGTTTGAATCCTCAAACCAAGATACAACGGCTTCTGGCTTCGTTCCGACAGGCGAACAGCTTCGTACGCCATTGGATCGTAGGTGCAATACTTTGGCGCTGGGTGGAGTTCGCGTCATTTTCCACGTCTGGTATGCCAATTAGCTTTTGCCATCGATCCACAAAGGTACGCGCGGCCGTCGCATTCTCTTACGTCGTCGCTAGTCGGCTTTTCCCGGCGTATAGTTAAAGCTGCTATTTTGCGGCGTATAGATAGCATTGCCATGTTAAAGTATGGCCGTCGTTCCCGCGTCGAATTTTAATTTTTTATTTTTTTTTGCGCAAGTCGTCCGTGAATAGGAAAGGACGTAACTCACGTCTAAGTTCAAAAAATGACGTCGGTGCAACGTCATTTCGCGCAAAGCACGGCGGGAAATTTCAAAACGGAGCATGCGCAGTTCAATCGGCACGGGGACTCGCTTCATTTAAATTAATCACGCCCCCTACCCGCCCAATTTGAAATACACGCCGAGAGATACACTACGTGAAATCTTCCTGGATTCGACTTAGATGCAGCGTAGCGCATCTCTGATACGCTGCGCCAGGGCAATTCTATGTTAATCTGGCCCTTACTGTTTAGGAGATATTCACCCTGCAATGCATGCAGCTGGTGACATAACTGGTGCATACGCTCTAAAGGTCTGGCTTCGTGCCAGTGATCTGCCGATATGGTTCCGGCTAACGAGGAAGTTCCTTTAAGGACTACGCAGGCGCAATCCTTGCTGACGGAAATCTCCGAACCTCGGCCGGCATCCAGGGCGACGTGGATTTTGAGGAAAGAGGCCAGTCCTCCAATCCACGGGGATGTTAAAGAATGAGCCTGGATGCCGGCCGAGGTTCGAAGATTTCCGTCGGCAAGGATTGCGCCTGCGCAGTCCTTAAAGGAACTTTCTCGTTAGGGGAACATTAAGGACAAGTCATCGGAATTGGGCTCCCGCGCATGCATGGGAGTGACATCGCAGCTCCGACCAATCATATAGCCAAAGCTTGCGAACCAAGAAAAAAAAAAACAAGGGGACATCTCAGGCCTCTCAGCGGTGACTTTACAGCTCTGGAGGGCATCATTCCAAGGGGAATATTGCATAATGTGCTAGTATGCAATGCATACTAGCACATTATGCCATTGCCTTGCAAGTTTTTTTTTTTGTGCATCCGCAGTTTACAACCACTTTAAATAAACCTAGGTAGAAAGCACATTTCAACAATGTTTGACAAATCCTGGTGCCAGGCTAAAAAGATTAAAAAGAATGTGCCAGCGAGGTTGATTTGTCTTGCACCTATCGCCTTGTAATTGTAGCATGAATCTAAAAAGGTGAGGATTATATGGTTTCATTGCAACTCATGACAATGGGATTCATTTATTACAGATAAATACCACATGAATTTCTGAGTTAAAATAACTTGTGGTATTTATCTCAAAAGTAGTCAATGCACTAAAACAAATATGCGTTACTTACTGAATGCTTTAATTCTTTAACTTTTTCAAGATTTATCACTTAGGAGTTTTTTTTTTTTTTTTACATGCCAACAATTCCCCAGAGAAAGAAATACTATGAAACTGAAAACATTCTAGTGTGCTTTCATTCACAGAACAATCTTCCTCTGGGGAAACGTTACAATTTATTTTTCATTCCTGAGCTCATTGGAGAACATTACCACACCGATACATTGTATACTTTCAATGTACTGGCCAGTGCAGAGTTCCCCTCATAGTCATTTTGTACTTTGCTAAAATACTGCTTCCTGGTGTTCTTTAGTGAATTAACTTTAATAATTTATCTCTTTTTTTTTTCTTTTGCAGTATTTACCTCACATTCAATATTTTACCTTGATGAATTGACTTTTATTATCTCATGCAATATTTCAGACAAATGGGTCACGTGACCTTTATATCGCATGCGGTAACTTTTATGGACCTGAATTGGCCCCAGTGTGACCATCTCTTGAAAATATCAAACAAAATAACACTTTCAAATTTAAAGCATATGTAAACCCTCACCTTGTAAAACAACTCATTCAGTTTAAATAGAAATGAAACTCCTCTGGGAAGGCTGTCCACAAGGTTTAGGAGTGTGCCTATGGGAATGTTTGACCATTCTTCCAGAAGTGTATTTGTGAGATCAGGCACTGGACAAATCTGATTGGAAATATCTGGAACTGTTAAAGGGGCTGTAAAAGGTAAAAAAGTTTTCACCTTAACGCATTAAGGTGAAAAAACATCTGTGGATTAGCGCCCCCCCCCCAACCCCACCCCCCCCGTTTACTTACCTGACCCCTCGAAAGTCCTGCGCCGTGAACACTCTTGCTTCTCTGCTCATTCATTGGTTGATTGAAAGCAGTGCAGCCATTGGCTGGCACTGCTGTCAATCACATCCAATTACTCAGCGTGCCGGGGGGTGGGGCCGAGTGATACAGTGAGCGGCTATGGCCGCCGGCTGTATCACAGGAGCGCGCCCACCAGGGCCGTCTTAATAGCATCATGGGCCCCTGGGCAAAGTAATACTGTTGTGCCCCTACAATGGAGACAGTGCAGGTAAACAGACATCAAGTAGGTAGGAGACAGACAAGCGGAGCTCCCCTTGGGTGGAGCTCTGCATTACCTACATGAACAATCATTCTGTACAGCAAAGAAACAGTAGGAAAATACTACATACATAAAGTAACAAAGCTGTCCTGGGCAAATAATATATCTGCTAATCTGATACCTCCCCATCACTATGGCGGCTCTACATCCCAGATATCCCCCCAGCACTCTGACCCCACTACATCCTAGATTCCCCCCCCCCCCCCCTCAGCACTGTAACCATATACCATAAGTCCTGAGCATTCAAGCTGCGTGGGGCAGGGTCAGAGCATCACTGGTGCTCCAGCCCTGCCCCTCCCTGCTGGCTGTGAAATAATAGGTCTCATTCTGCACAGCACGGCACATCACTGCCAGCCTGCCTCCCCTGTATATCCATCACTCTCAGTTCCATCATGGG